>NW_027512636.1:300000-423185 GCF_048772815.1 Callospermophilus lateralis
ACTGACCCTTCACATGTGATGACATTGACATTCACTCTCTAACCAAAACCCTATTGCTAATGAACTTTGGTCCAAATCCTATACTCTATCTTCTTCCGAAACATACTGACTATCTTCCTGATCCTATCGACTATCCCTTTTTGAGTGGATGTACTCTACTACATTCAATCATCCGAGGTACAAGGTCCTATGCCATTGTATATCGATTTTTCTGAAATATGTATGCAGAACGTAATTCAAAGCTACGTGTCCCAATCTATTGCCCAATGCACTTCTGAGCTTCAAATCTTACCTAGATTTCTGTTTCCATACTTATATTTAACCACTATATTTCTATATATTGCAGGTTCCCAATACCATTATTCATCCCGCAGAATGATTCCTAACCCAAATCGAACCTGTTATTAACCCTAACCATACACTGTTGCCTCAATCTAACATTACAAAAGAGCAGGGACAGGGCTATTCTTTCAATAAGGGATGTAGGTGATCTTCCAACTGCTGAGAACCTCAAAGTTTGATGTAGAAATTATCCCTGGAGAAGATGTAGGCAGCTATGAAGGACCTGAATGAGCAAAAGCCATCTTCCATGGCAAACAACCTGCACAGGACGAAGGGATGTGTATGCATCAGACTCTCTCTTCTTAATGTAGAGAAGATGGACCTAACCAGGCCTTCGTGGAGAGCTGTTCCATGGTGTCTATTTTGATATACCATTCTAACTAGTCAAATTGTCACAGGAAGTAGGGGCACCCTCCAACTCATGGGACCATTGTAAGCAAGTGTTAGGACAAAGTTGTTGCCAAGGCAGTGGCCTCATTCAGTTCCAAAGAAAGTGACATATCTCATTTTCTTGGTGATGGAACTCTCTGAAATTGGGATGCAAGAAGCCAGGCACCAAGAGCCAGTCCCAGTCCCAGTCCCAGTGGGCTCACTTGTTTGGATTTACCAAGTACAGAGTCAGACCTTCTTGGTACCTACTGATGTGAGGATGGCCAAATGCCAGTAGAGCTCTGAAGAGGGGCCTTTCTTGAGACAGCAGGTTGTGGCTAACCACTGGCTCCTCCCAGAATAACAGAGTTGGCCAAGGAGACAAGATCTGAGACCAGACAGGCCATTTCGAGTGGAACATAGTATGGCCCACCAGTCAGAGGACACTCCAGATAGTTAAAGACCTATTTTTGGGAAGGAGGTGCCTTTTTGGTTGTGGGTGTGAGTTTGTGGTTTTGTTTCATGTTCTGAGAATAGGTAGGAAAGGTGGTTGGTTTGGTTTGCAGTCGACTTTTTCTAGTAAGTCTTTAGACAAGGCGAGTGTTTCTATGTCTGTGTAGCCACTGTGTCCGTGGTTTTAGACATTAGAAACGAGAATGCATCAATGGAGGTGTCCTGTCTAGTAGAAAGATTCACAGCATTCATCCTGCACAATTGATTAATGGACTGTTGCTTGCCTTATGGATGGGAAACACCTACTAACTTCCTAAGTTGCTGTTTTCTTCCTGAATTCTGGCCACTCTCCAGAATAGTATCATGGTTTATTGTTCAAGATATGTACCACCTCCAAACTCTGTGACATGGCCATGTCCTTGATAGCTGAAGGGAATGGGAACATCTCAGAAAACTCAGATACCAGTGTGACCAGTAAAGTCTCAGTGGAGAAACCCTGCTTGGCTCCATTTGCTTATCTATGTTTCTGTTGCCTTGAATGTCAGGAAGGTCTTTGCCTCAGGCCACCCCTTTGTGAAGCCTGAAGAAATAGTTTTCAAATGGAAATGAATGGGCATCACCTGTGGCTCTTTGCTTAATTGCTCTGGAAAGGGATGTGTCTTAATCAGACACTAGGCCCTGTTTGAGGCTGTGGCTAAAATTCTCAGCTCCTGATAGATCTAAAGAAGATCCCATGTGTGCATCCAAACCAAAATGGCAAAAAATCTGTCATTGTGGATGAAGTCTCTTGCCTTCTTCTGTTTGGTTCCTGACCTCCATCAAGTGAGAATAGGGATCCTTTGGATCAAATGAGTTCTTCAAATTCCTGCAGAACTGCTTGGGTTGTCTCATGATGCCAAATCACATAAAGAATCTATACCTGACAGTCAGTAGGCCTCAAATTGGAGAAGCAGAGCAGTATTTATGGCAGGCCTATTTGATCACTCCTGGTTCATAAGAAGGGTGAACAGGCCACCCTTACTTTGGACATATCAGGGGCAAGGGTGCATTATTTGGACACTGTCTTGGGCTGCGCCACTCTTGGAAACCTGCAGCCAGAGTTAATGATGAGTGTTTATATGGTTAAAGATAAGGGCAATGTGGGAATGTTTTGGTTTTAAATGTGGTCATTTTTGTGGCGTTTGGAATAGATGACTGGGTCCACATGGGCTTGAACTCTGGTGTGATTCCCCTTAGAAACTGAGTTCTGAAACTGACCTCAGAGAAGTATTGCCATGAGTTGTGTTGGGATTGTAGGAGGCCATGCATAAGAGTCGCCCTTGAAACCTGAGATCTAGGCCCAGGAAAGCTTTCAACAGAGCACTGAGAATCTCAGCAAGGATATCACATAATTTTATTCTGAAAAACTTGGCAGCCACAGTTAAGAGTCAAAACACACAAGGACCTCACATTATAGACCTTAAAGGGCCTGGCTTCATGTGACCTTTTGGGCACACTCTGAGAAGCCTTGCCTGTGAGAGTTCCTCAGAGCTTTCATTGAAATGAGCTTCCTCACCATTTAATGGTTCTGGGATGAATGGAAACCCCAAAGTGCCTTCAACTTCATTCTTGAAAAATGGATAGATAAATATCAAAAAATTTTTGAAATTCCCAATGACCAGGTGGCACTGGATAACCATTGGATGTCCCATTGCTGATCATGAGTGTACCAGACAGTGCCTTGATTTACTGGGTTTCTTGAAAATGGTGTAGAACAGAGATGCCAGTAAGTTAGAGCGTGCTGAGTAGTGGGCCTAGAGCAGTGGTGTGCAGGTGTGTGATAATACATCTGTGGTGTGGCCATGTGGATATTACATTGGCTTCCAAATTGCTTGTGACTGACTTCGTGCAGCCATCAGACCATTATATGAAATGGCATCTTGTAATATGGAGAGGTTTCAGGGCAATGTTCAGAATCAGGTTGGTATGGTCAAGGGGGAGAGCAATGTGGGATAGAAGCCAAGTTGGGGCATTCTCCTGCAGACCCTGACCCACCACATGTTACAGGACTCCCTCCAGCACTGTTTCCCAGTTGAATTCCTTGTATGTCGTGAAGCAAATACAAAACACCCAGTGCAGCAGCAAGAAACACCAGGAAAAGTGGAGGATGACCAAATGGCTTCAAATCCACATGGGGAGACACTTAGCCCCCAGTGACCACAGTTTAGCTACAAAGAGTGAATTCAGCACTGCAGCCTCATGTTCATTGGAAAATAAGAAACCATGTCCTCCAGGTCACATAGATGCAGACCAAACTTTGATGGTCTCACTACAAAGGAAGTTAAGCTCCTGACAACAACATATATTTCAACTACCCAAACTCAGAGGCAGTTTCTCAAGAAGTCTTTAGGCCAGCATAGCTCCATGTTTGTGGAGGGTTTACACTGTCCTTTACTTTTGGAAACTGTTCTACCACCTCCATAGTTGTGTAATGCTGAGCATTTTCCAGTCCAGATATGTATTCACATATTTTCTAACTCTTCTCCTCTAATTGTGTCATACTATGGGCGAAGATAATTTCAAGGCATTCTTCTGGATGAGAGTGTGAATATTTTTTGTAGCACATATTTTCATGCTTATTAGATTCATTTTCCTATTTTCTACTTGAAATACTGAATCCCTGACACTAACCCATAACCTACTATACTCTGACTACTAATCCTAATATGATGGAGAAAAATAACTCAAACAGAATAGAAATACAAGCATATCAGAGGAGGCATAGTGTATAGTTGGACACGGCTTTTGCGTGACAAAGTGTTGGTGTTATAAATCTAGTCAATTTGTAATTGATATAGTTCTCCATGTGTTTTTAAAGTTAACAAATATGTGAATTCCTCTCTCCCATTCTATGTAGCCTATTCAGCACATCTATTTTTATATGCATATATAGAATCCTACCTGGTATCACACGTACATTCTTGTCAGGTGTCTGACTTGGCAGATACAAATTGTGAGAAGTGATCACTCCTCCTAAACACTGTGGGATCTGAAAATTCATCCTCTGTGTGAGCTTCCTAGTTGAACAATATTATACATAATTCCATGTTCAGGAAAATGAATATTTTTCGATCTGTGGATGATATATATTTCATGATGAATTTCGATTGGCATATATACTACTACTTTTTAATGTGTGTGTGTGTGTGTGTGTGTATACACACTCCAGATGTTTTAAAATATTAAATATATGTGTCTTATTATACACTCCTTAATTTCATTCTAGTTCATGTATGAGGATTTATAGTCAACATTTCACAAGATTATTCTCGGAAATATTCAACCACCTGAAATACTATTTGTTTCCTATTACTGAAAATTAACTTCAGTGAATCATGAATACAAATCCTAATATTTCTACAATAATTGACCCAGTTTCTCATTAATGCAAGTAGATTCCTATGGGACATGATGTGTATTTTTATGTTCATTCTTATTCACCACTGGTATTTTACTATTTCTTCAGTTTATGCACATTATAAGATATATATTTCATCCACAAGTTACAAAATTATAGGCATTTGTTTCACTTTCAATCATTTTCTGCTTCGAAACACATGTATTCCTCCATGTTTCTTGACTGGTCTTCTCATGAGACTTCTTTCCAAATACATTATTTTCGATTTCCATAATCACTTTTGAAGCAAAACTCACACACCCTTCATGATAATCCATAACCCCAATATTACCATTAGATGTATAACTGGTTGGAATGAATGATTTTGTATCAATATAATATTTCTTATATATTTTCAGATATCAATTCAATCCATGATTTAAAGTGAAACCAGTTATATTATTTATTCACTGTACAGTCTATTCATGCTTTTTCTTTATATTCATAGACACAGGGTACACCTCTTTGTAAACCCAATACTAATTTATACGTCTTCAAATTATTGGTCTCAGAAATGATGGAAGAAATACTCATGTCACCTTATCTACATATACATTTTATCACATTAATATTTGGACACAAAAAGAAAAGGTCACACTTATGTTTGTACCAAAGCCTAAATGTAAAGTGAATATGGATTACTAAAAACATCCATGTCCAAGTTGCCTAATGCTCTCAAAAATCAATCCTATTTGTGACAATATATTTGTTTCTTCCTAAGATTATATATTCAAATTCAACCCTGTTGAAAACATCTAATCCTTTCTCTCACTTTATACTTTTCCTGATTTCATAATGTCTCTATTGATTGCTTTCCTACATATTTTCCCCAGTTCATCATTGTGACTGACTCTTCACATGTGCTGACATTTCCATTCACACTCTAATCGAAACCCTATTGCTAAGAAACTTTTGTTCCAAATCCTATAATCACTCTTCCTCCTAAACCTACTGACTATCTTCCTAATCCTACCTATTAACGCTTTCTGACTGGATGTTCTCTTCTACATTCAATAATCCAAGGTACAGGGTCTTATGCCATTGTATATCGATCTCTCTGAGACATCTCTGCAGAACATAATTCAATGCTAAGTATCACAATCCCTTGATCGCAATTCTAAGTATCACAATCCCTTGAAGCCCAATCCCCTTCTGGGCTTCAAATTTTACTTAGATTTCTGTTTTCCTACATACATTTCACCTCATTATTCTTGTACAATTATTCATCCAGCAGAATAATTTCTAACCCAAATCGAACATGTTATTAACCCTAACCATACACTGTTCCCTCAATCTAACTTTACAGAGGAGCAGGGACAAAGTTGGTCTTACAATATAGGAATGTAGGGGATCTTCCACCTGCTGAGAACCACAAAATTCCATGCAGAAATGATCACTGGAGAAGATGTAGGCAGCTATGAAGGACCTGAGAGAGCAAAAGTCATCTTCCCTGGCAAACAACATGGTCAGAATGAAGGGTTGTTTCTGAATCAGCCTTTCTCTTTTTAATGTAGAGAAGATGGACCAAACCAGGCCTGTGTGGAGAGCTGCTCCCGGGTGCCTATGGTTGATATAACATTCTAACTTGTGAAAGTGTCACAGGAAGTAGGGGCAGCCTCTTCCTCATGGTAGCCTTGGAAGCAACTGTTAGGACAAAGAGGTTGCCAAGGCAGTGATCTGATTCAGTTCCTGAAGGAAGTGACCTCACATCACTTCTTTGGTGTTGGAACTCTCTGAACTTGGGATCCAGGAAGACAGGAACCCATAGCCAGTCCAGTCCCAGTCCCAGTGGTCTCCTTGTTTGGGTTTACCAAGGACACAGACATTCATTTTTGGTACCTACTGATGTGAGGATGTCCAAAACGCAGGAAAGCTCTGAATAGGGTTTTTCCTGAGAAAGCAGGTAGTGGCACACTGCTGGCTCCTGACAAATTCACAGAGTTGCACAAGGAAAGCAGGTTTGAGACAGGAAGGCCATTTATTTGGAACATACTATGGCCCACGAGTCAGTGGAAACTCCAGATAGTCACAGACCTACTTGGGGGAAGGAGGTGTCTTTGTGGGTGTGGGTGGGGATTTGTGAATTTGTCTCATGTTCTGAGAATAGGTAGGAATGACGGTTTGTTTGTTTTGGCGGGACCTGTTTGTAGTAAGCCGTTTGACAAGGCATGTGTTTGGATATCAGTGTATCCCACTGTGCCCCTGGTTGTAGACATTAGAAAAGAAAATGCATCAATGGATGAGTCCTGTCTAGTTGAAATCTTCTCAGCATTCATCCTGCCCGATTTATGAATGGACTGTGGCTTGTCTTATAGATGGGCAACACCTACTATCTTCCTAAGTTCCTGTTTTCTTCCTGAATTGTGGGCACTCTCCAGAATAGACTGATGGTTTTGTGTCCAAAATATGTACCACCTCCAAGCTCTGTGACATGGCCATGTACTACATAGCTGAAGGGAATGGTGAGCATCTCAGAAAACTCAGATATCAGTGTGACCAGGAAAGTCTCAGTGGAGAAACCCTGCTTTGGGAATTTTGCTTACCTATTGTTCTGTTGCACTGAATGTCAGGAACATCTTTGCCTCAGGCCACCCCTTTGTGAAGCATGAAGAAAACAGTTTTCAAATGGAAATAAATGGGCATCACCTGTGGCTCTTTGCTTAATTGCTTTGGAATGGGATGTGTCTGATTCAGGCTCTTGGCCCCCTGTGAGGCTGTGGCCTAGATTCTCAGAACCTGAGGGATCTAAAGAAAGATCTCTTGTGTATCCAAAACCAAAATGGCCAAAAGAGCAGTCATTGTGGATGAAGTCTCTCGAATTCTTCTAAGGATCCTGACCTCCATCAAGTGAGAATCAAGATCTTTTTGGTCAAATGAGTTTTTCAAAGCCCTGAAGAGGCTAGCCCAGAGGTGCTTGGTTTTTCTCATGACTCCATTTAACATTAAGAATCTAAACCGAAGAGTCAGTAGGCCTAAAATTGGAAAATCGAAGCAGTATTAACAGCAAGCCTTTTTGATCACTCATGGTTCACCGGAAGGGTGTCCAGGCCACCATGACTTTAGGCAAATGAGGGGCAAGGGAGCTTATTTTGGATACTGTCTTAGGCTGCGCAACTCATGAAAACCACCAGCCAGTGGTTATGATGTGTGTCTATATGGAAGAAGATGAGGGCCATGTGGGAGTGTTTTGGTTTTAATTGTGGTCATTTGTGTGGCATTTGGAAGAGATGACTGGGTCCACCTGGGATTGAACTCAGGTGTGATTTACCTTAGAGACTGAGTTCTGGAACTGACCTCAGAGAAGTATTGCCATGAATTGTGTTGGGATTTTAGCAGGCCATGCATGAGAGTCACCCTTGAAAACTGAGATCTAAGCCCAGGGTTCCTTTCCACAGAGCACTGAGAATCTCAGCAAGGATATCACATGATTTTATTTTGAAAGACTTGACAGTCATAGTTGAGAGTCAAAACACACATGGACCTCACATTGTAGACCTCAATGGGCCTGGCTTCATGTGACCTTGGGCCACTCTTTGGGAAGCCTTTCCTGTGAGAGTTCTCCAGAGCTTTCATCGAAATGAGCTTACTCAATATTTAATGGCTCCTGAATGAATTTAAACCCACAGTGCCTCCAACTTCATCCTTCAAAAATGGCTAGATAACTACCACCAAATTTTGAAATTCCCATGACCAGGTGGCACTGGAGAACCTTTGGATGTCCTGTTGCTGATCATGAGTGTACCAGAAAATGCCTTCATTGACTGTATTTCATGAAAATGGTGTAGAACAGAGATGCCAGTAAGTTGGAGCCTGCTGAGTAGTGGGCCTAGAGCAGTTGTGTGCAGGTGTGTGACAATACATCTGTGGTGGGGTCATGTGGATCTTACATTGGCTTTCAAATGGCTTGTGACTGACATGGTGCAGCTAGCAGAACTTTGTATGTAAAGGCATCATGTTACATGGAGAGTTTTCAGGGCAATATTCAGAATCAAGTTCCTATGGTAAAGGGGGCAAGCAATGGGGGATAGAAGCCTGGTTGGTGCATTCTCCTGCAGACCTTGACACACCATACGTTACAGGACTCCCTCCAGCATTGTGTCCCAGTTTAACTCTTTGTATGTCATGAACCAAATACAAAACACCCACTGCAGCAGCAAGAAACACCACGAAAAGTGGAGCATGACCAAATGATTTCAAATTCCAGACGGGGAGACACTTATCCCCCAGTGGCCACAGTTTAGCTACAAAGAGTGAATTCAGCACTGCTGCCTCATGTTCATTGGACAATAAGAAGTCATGTCCTCCAGGTCACAAAAATGCAGACCCAAGTTTGATGGTCTCACTACAAAGGAAGCTAAAGGTTCTGACAACAACATATATTTCAAGTACCCAACCTCATTGTCAGTATCTCCAGAAGTGTTTAGGCCAGCAGAGTTCCATGTTTGTGGAGTTTTACCCTGTCCCTAAGGTTTGGAAACGTCTTTTCCACCTCAAAGGTTGTGAACTACTGAGCATTTTCCATTCTACGTATGTATTCACAGATTTTCTAACTCTTCTCCTCTAATTGTTTCTTACATGGGGCGTGGTTATTTCAGGCCATTGTTCTGAATGAGAGTGGGAATTTTTTGTGTGTAGCACATATTTGCATACACATTGGATTCATTTTCCAATTTTCCATTCGAAATACTGAATCCCTGACACGAACCCATACCCTACTAGACTCTGACTACTAATTCTAATATGATGCAGAAAAGTAACACAAACAGAATTGAAATACAAGCAGTTCAGACGAGGCATGGTGTATAGTTGATCTTGCCTTTTTCATGATAAATGTTAGGTGTTATAAATCCAGTCTATTTTTAATTGA
Organism: Callospermophilus lateralis; assembly: GCF_048772815.1. Taxonomy (NCBI): domain Eukaryota; kingdom Metazoa; phylum Chordata; class Mammalia; order Rodentia; family Sciuridae; genus Callospermophilus; species Callospermophilus lateralis. Next base: position 309,468 of record NW_027512636.1, read on the forward strand.
AATAGATCTCCATGTGTTTTTAAAGTTAACAAATATGTGAATTCCTGTCTCCCTTTGTCTGTAGCCTATTCAGCAATGTATTTTTATATGCACATATCAAATCCTACCTGGTGTCACACCTACATTCTTGTGAGGTGACTGACTTGGGAGATACAATTTGTGAGAAGACATCACTCCTCCTAAACGCTGTTGGAACTGAAAATTCAAATAATGGGTGAGCTTCCTAGTAGAACAACATTATACATAAATCCCTGTTAAGAAAATTGAATATTTTTGGATCTGTGATTGATGTATATTTCATGGTGAATTTCGATTTGCATATATGTTGCTACATTTTAATATCTGTGTGTGTGTGTGTGTGTGTGTATACACACACACACACCCACACACTCTCCAGATTTTTCAAAATATGAAATATATGTATCTTATTTACACTCCCTAAATTCATTTATGTTCAAGTATGTGGATTTAAAATCAACTTTTCACAAGATTTTTCGCAGAAATATTTATCCACCTGAAATACATATTTGTTTCCTAGTACTGAAAACTAACTTCAGTGAATGGTACATACAAATCCTGTTGATAGCCACAGCCAAGGTTCTCCAGTAAGGACCATATGTAGTTTTGAACAACCAAAGGCAGGCATGGTCCCTAAGCCACATGCTTGTTGTTTAAACAGAGAGGGGGAGATGTTGAGAGCCACAGCCAAAGGGGCCCCAGGAAACCTCCAACTGCCAGCAAACTTCCAGCTGCCGGCTGATGATTGGCTCACAGCGGCCCAGCAACATCTAGCTCATTGGCTCCTCTGTGGTGATGCTCATTGCAGATGCTCATTGAGCTGTTTCCCCACCCATTCAGACTGCCAGTGGATGATTGGCTCACAGAGGCCCCAGCAACATCTAGCTGATTGGCTCCTCTGTGGTGATGCTCAATGGGATGTTTCCTTGCCCTTTCAGACAACGGAGCTGCTCATTGGTGGACTTTTTTGGCTCCGCCCATGTGACCCAGCCAATCGGCCTCAAAAGGAGGAGGCTTGTGGTTGAGGGAGAGGCTTGTGGGAAGACTGTGGTGGCAGTTGGGCTCTGAGGGTTTTTCCTGAGAAGCTGTTTTGTTTGGTTTGTGTGGTTCTAAAAATAAAGTTCGTTTCTTTTGACAGTTGGCTCCTGAATTGTGCCCAGCCAGACTGATGATAATCATGTAAAATGTTGATTTTAAATCCACATACATGAACTTGAATGAATTTAGGGAGTGTATAATAAGACACATTTATTTCATATTTTGGAAAATCTGGAAAATCTCGTGAATATATATATATATATATATATATATATATATATATATATATATATATATAAATATATATATATACATACATATATATAAATATATATATACATATATATACATATATATACATATACACACACACACAACAATAAAATGTAGCAATATATATGCCAATCAAAATTTATCATGAAATATATATCATCCACATATCTAAAAATATTCATTTTACTGAACATGGATTTATGTATGATGTTGTTCACTAGGAAGCTCACCCATAGGTTGAATTTTCAGTTTCATCAGTATTTAGGGGAAGTTATCTATTCTCATAATTTGTATATTCCAAAGTCAGTGAGCTCACAAGAATGTACGTGTGTTACCAGGTACGAGTCTATATATGCATAAAAATATACATGTTCTAAAGAGGCTACAGAGAAAAGGAGACAGGAATTTACATATGTGTTAACTTTGAAAACTCATGGAGAAATTTTACAATGAAAAGTTGACTAGATTCATAACACATATCCTTTATAAAGGAGAAGGAAAATCCAAGTATACACCATGCCTCCTACAAAAGGCCTGTATTTCTATTCTGTTAGGTTTCTTTTTCTCCATCATTTTAGGACAAGTAGTCAGAGTCTAGTAGGGTATGGGTTAGTGTCGGGAATTCAGTATTTCAAATGGAAAATAGGATAATGTATCCAATGTGTATGCAAATATGTGCTACGCAATAATCTTCCCACTCTCACCTAGAACAATGCCTTGACATTACCTTTGCCCAAGTGAGACACAATTAGAGGAGAAGAGTAAGAAAATCTGTGAATACATATCTGGAATGGAAAATTCTCAGGAGTTCTCAACCTGGGAGCAGGTAGAGGAGTTTCCAGAAGTAAGGAACTGGGTAAACACTCCACAACCATGGAGGTCTGCTGGAAAAAAGACTTCTGGAGAAACTGCCTCTGAGGTGTGGCACTTGAAATATATGTTGTTGTCAGTAGCTTTGTCTTCATTTGTAGTGAAACCATCAAAGCTGGGTCTGAATCTATGTGACCTGGAGAACATGGTTTCTTATTTTCCAATGAACCTGAGGCAGCAGTGCTGATTTTTCTCTTTGTAGGTAAACAGAGGCCACTGGGCCAAAGTGTCTAACTGTGTGGACGATGAAGCCATTTAGTCATCCTTCAATTTTCATGGTGTTTCTTGGTGCTGAACTGGGAGTTTGGTATTTGCTTCAAGAAATACAAGGAGTTCAACTGGGACATAGTGTTGGAGGGAGTTCTGTGACATGTGGTGGGTCAGAGTCTCCAGGAGAACGCACCAATCCGGCTTCTATCCCACATAGCTTGCCCCCTTGACCATAGCAACCTGATTCTGAACATTGCCCTGAAACCTCTCCATATAACAAGATGCCTTTGCATATAAGGGTCTGCTGGGTGCACCATGTCAGCTAAAAGCCATTTGGAAATCAATGGCAGATCCACATGGCACCACCATAAATATTTTATCACACACCTGCACACCACAGTTCTGGGCCAAATACTCCGCAGTCTCCATCTAACCGGCATCTCTGTTCTACACCACTTTCATTATACCCAATCAATCAAGGCACTGTCTGGTACACTAATGATGAGCAACAGAACATCAAAGGTTCTCCAGTGCCACCTCATCATGCGAATTTCAAAAATTTCATGGTATTTATCTAGCCATTTTACAAGGATGAAGTTGGAGGCATTATTTGTTTCAATTCTTTCAGGAATTATTCAATGTTGAGGAAGCTCATTTCAAGGAATGTTCTGGAGAACTCTCACAGGCAAGGCTTTCCAAAGAGTGGCCAAATAGTCACATGAAGCCAGGCCAATTGAGGTCTACAATGTGAGGTCCATGTGTGTTTTGACTCTCAACTATGTCTGGCAAGTATTTCAAAATAATATCATATGATATTCTGTCTGAGATTCCCAGTGCTCTGTGGAAAGCCACCACAGGCCTAGATCTCAGTTTCAACGGGCGACTCTCATGGGTGGCCGCCTAAAATCCCAACACAAATCATGGCAATACTTCTCTGAGGTAAGTTCCAGAACTCAGTCTCTAAGGGGAATCACACCAGAGTTCAAGCCCTGGTGGACCCAGTCATCTCTTCCGACTGCCACATAAATGACCACAAGGAAAACCAAAAAACTCCCAAATGGCCCTCATCTTCTTCCATATAGACGCTCATCATAACCTCTGGCTTGACGTTTCCTTGAGGGGCACAGCCCAAGACAGTGTCCAAAATAATCTCCCTTTCCTCTCATTTGCCTAAAGTCAAGGTGGCCTGGAGACCCATTCTGTGAATCAGGAGTGATCAAATAACCCTGACTTTAGTACTGCTCTGCTTCTCTAATTTGAGGCCTACTGTCTGTGGAGTATAGATTCTTGATGTGAATTGGAGTAATGAAAAAACCCAATAACCCATTGGCTACCCTCTGCAGGGTTTTGAAGAACTCATTTGACCCAATAAATCCCTATTCTCATTTTATGGAGGTCAGGAACCTTACAGAGGAAGGTGAGAGACTTCATCCTCAATGAATGCTTTTTGGGCCATTTTGGTTTTTGATGTGCCTTCTGGAATGTTACATATGTTTTTTTTTTTTTTTTTTGGTTTTAGTGCCTTCTGGAATGTTACATAATTTTTTTCTTTAGACATTATTGCCAGAGTTCCTATCTTCATCCCAGTGCAGGTGAAATCAAAGATAATTCCAATCTACAGCTTCTGCAATAGCCATCCCTGTACTGCTTGCAGAACTTGCCTGGACACATGTGAACTCACCTAAATGCATTGTGAACTATCTGTTGGTGCAGCGACTTGTCGTAGTGTTGGGGTATATTTGCTGATGATGTCATCGGTGGTACAATTTTTCCAAAAGGAGCCGTCAATTGGCTTGGTGTATCTTCCTCCCTTCTGCGTGTCATGATCGTCCAGCTAAAATTTGGGGGGGCCAACAGAGGTGAGGCAAAGAACCTCACCCAAACCCGCTGGTACAAAGACCTCTCCACAGGTGTGGCTCTATACTGGACGGGTAGTCAGTGACGGGTAAGATCCAATTGCAATGGTACCAACTTAACGGGTAAAGACCATATGTACTATTGGACAACCTAAGGCAGGCACGGTCCCTAAGCCACATGCGTGTTGTTTAAACAGAGAGGGGAAGATGTTGAGAGCCACAGCCGAAGGGGCCCCAGCAAAATTCCTGCTGCCAGCAAACTTCCAGCTGCCGGCTGATGATTGGCTCACAGCGGCCCCAGCAACAACTAGCTGATTGGCTCCTCTGCGGTGATGCTCAATGGGCTGTTTCCCTGCCCTTTCAGACCACAAAACTGCTCATTGGGGGACTTTTTTTGACTTTGCCCACATGACCCAGCCAATCGGCCTCAAGAGCAGGAGGATTGTGGGAGGCGGAGAGAGGCTCATGTGGGAGGGAGAGGTTTTGGGAAGCCAGTGGTGGCAGTTGGGGCTCTGAAGGTTTTTCCTGAGAGGCTGTTTTGTTTGGCGTGTGTGGTTCTAAAAATAAAGTTCGTTTCTTTTGGCAAGTGGCTCCTGATTGTGCCCAGCAAGACTGCGGCATTATCCTAATATTTCTACAATAACTGACCCAGTTTAACATCAATGCAAGTAGATTCCTGTGGGAGAGGACATGATGTGTATTTTGACGTTCATTTTTATGTAACAGTGGTACATTACTATTTCTTCAGTTTATGCACATCATAGGATATATATTTGATCCACAAGTTCACAAATATATAGGCATTTGTTTCACTTTCAATCACTTTCTGCTTCAAAACACATGTATTCCTCCAGGTTTCTTGACTGGTCTTTTCATGAGACTTCTTTCCAAACACATTATTTCCGATTTCCATAATCACTTTTGAAGCAAAACTCACACATTCTTCATGAAAAACCATAATGCTGATATAACCATTAGATATATTACTGGTTGGAATGAAGGATTGTATATCAATGTAAGATTTTCTGTATATTTTCAGATATCAATTCAATCCATTATTTAAAGTTAGAACCAGTTATAATATTTATTTACAGTATGGTCTATTCATGCATTATTTCTATAATTATAGACACAGTGTACACCATTTTTACCTCCAAAAATAATTTATACGTCTTCAAAATATTGCTCCCAGAAATGGTGGAAGAAATACTCATGTCACCTGATCTACATATACATTTTACCACAGTAGTATTCTGCACACAGAAAGAAGAGGTCAAACTTATGTTTGTACCAAAGCCTAAATGAAAAGTGAGCATGGATTACGGAAAACATCCATGTCCATGTTGCCTAATGCTCTCAAAAGTTCATCCTATTGGTGACTACATGTTTGTTTCTTCCTAAGATTATATATTCAAACTCAAGCCTGTTGAAAATGTATAATTCTATCACTCACTTTATACTTTGCCTGATATCCTAATGTCAATTGATATCTGCATTCCTACTTTTTTCCCCAGTTCATCCTTTTGACAGACTCTCCACATGTGCTGACAATTACATTCACTCTATCCGAAACCCTACAGCTAAAGATCTTTTTATTCAAATCCTATACTCACTCTTCTTTCAAAACCTACCAACTATCTTACTAATCCTACAAATTATCCCTTTTTGACTGGATGTTCTCTTCAACATTCAATAAACCAAGGTACAAGTAATTATGCCATTGTATATCGATTTATCTGAGACATCTGTGCAGAATATAATTCAAAGCTAAGAATCCCAGCTAAGGGTCCAATGCAATTCTGGGCTTCAAATATTACCTAGATGTCTGTTTTCATACTTATAATTCACTTATATTCTTATAAATATCGCACGTTCCCAATACCATAATTCATCCCGCAGAATGATTCCTAACCCAAATGGAACATGTTATTAACCCTGACCATACACTGTTCTCTCAATCTAACTTTACTGAAGAGCAGGGACAGAGTTGGTCTTTCAATACAGAAATTAGGGGATCTTCCACTTGCTGAGAACCTCCAAGGTCATTAAAGAAATGATCCCAGGATTTAATGTAGGCAGCTATGAATGACGTCAGAGAGCAAAAGTCATCTTCCATGACAAACAACCTGGTTAGCATGAAGGGATGTGTCTGAATCAACATTTCTTTTCTTAATGTATAGAAGATGGACCAAACCACGCCTATCTGGAGAGCTTTTTTTGGGTGCCTATGGTTGATATACCATGCAAAATTGTGAAAGTTTCACTGGAAGTAGGGGCAGCCTCCAACTCATTGGACTCTTGGAAGCAACTGTTAGGACAAATTGGTTGCCAAGGCAGTAACCTGATTCAGTTCCTGAAGGAAGTGACCTACGTCACTTCCTTGGTGAAGGAATTCTCTGAACTTGGGATCCATGAAGACAGGCACCCAGAGCCAGTCCCAGTCCCAGTCCCAGTGGGCTCACTTGTTCGGTTTTACCAAGGACAGGGTCAGTCTTTCTTGGTACCTACCTATGTGAGGATAGCCAAAGGCCAGGAGAGCTCTGAAGAGGGACCTTTTCTGAGAAAGCAGGTAGTGGCTCACCGCTGGCTCCTGACAACTTCACAGAGTTGGCCAAGGAGACCAGATCTGAGTCAGGACAGGACATTTCGGGAGAACATTGTATGGCCCACCAGTCAGAGGACACTCTGGATACTCACAGACCTACTTGGGGGAAGGAGGTGCCTTTGTGGGAGTGGTTGTGGTTTTGTGGTTTTGTCACATGTTCTGAGAATAGTTAGAAAATGCGGTTTGTTTGGTTTGGATTGCACTGTTTCTAGTAAGTCGTTTGACATGTGAGTGTTTCTATGTCTGTGTATCCCACTGTGTCTGTGGTTGTAGACATTAGAAAAGAGAATGAATTAATGGATGTGTCCTGTCTAGTAGAAAGCTTCCTGGCATTCATCCTGCCCAATTGATGAATGGACCGCGGCTTGACTTCTGGATGGGCAAAACCTACTATCTTCCTAAGATCCTGTTTTCTTCCTGAATTCTGGCCACTCTCCAGAATAGGCTCATGGTTTTGTGTCCAAGATATATACAACCTCCAAGCTCTGTGACATGACCATGTACTTGATAGCTAAAGTGAATGGGGAGCATCTCAGAAAACTCAGATATCAGTGTGACCAGGAAAGTCTCAGTGGAGAAACCCTGCTTTGGGTCTTTTGCTTACCTGTTTTTCTGTTGCCCTAAATGTCAGGAAGGTCTTTGCCTCTGGCCACCCCTTTGTGAAGCCTGAAGAAAACAGTTTTCAAATGAAAATGAATGGGCATCACCTGTTGCTCTTTGCTTAATTGCTTTGTAAAAGGATGTGTCTGAATCAGCCTCTTGGTTCTGTGTGAGGTTGTGGCTTAGATTCTCAGCACCTGATGCATCTAAAGATAGATTCCATGTGTGCACTCAAAACAGAAATGGCAAATGAGTCTCTTGCCTTCCTCTATTAGATTCCTGACCTTCATCAAGTAAGAATCAGGATCCTTTAGTTCAAATGAGTTCTTTGAACCCCTGCAGAAGTGCTTGGGTTTGCTGATGACTCCAAATCACATAAAGAATCTATACCTGACAGTCAGTAGGCCTCAAATTGGAAAAGCAGAACAGTATTAACTACATCCCTATTTGATCAGTTCTGGTTCACAGGAAGGGTGTGTAGGCCACCCTGACTTTCGGCAAATTAGGGGCAAGGGAGCTAATTTTGGACGGTGTCTTGGTCTGCGCCCCTCATGGAAACCTCCAGCGAGAGGTTATGATGAGTGTCTATATGGAAAAACATGAGGGCCATGTGGGAGTGTTTTGGTTTCAATTGTGGTCATTTGTGTGGCAGTTGGAAAAGATGACTGTGTCCACCTGGGTTTCAACTCTTGTGGGATTCCCCTTGGAGACTGAGTTCTGGAACTGACCTTAGAGAAGTATTGCCATGAATTGTGTTGGGATTTTCGGAGGCCACACATGAGAGTCACCCTTGGAAACTGAGATCTAGGCCCAGGGTGGCTTTCCACAGAGCACTGGGAATCTCAGCGAGGATATCACTTGATATATTCTGAAAAACCTGGAAGCAATAGTTGAGAGTCAAAACACACATGGACCTCACATTGTAGACCTCAATGTGGCTGGCTTTATGTGACATTGGGCCACTCTTTCGGAGGACTTGCCTGTGAGAGTTCTCTAGAGCTTCCATTGAAATGAGCTTCCTCAACATTTAATGGTTCCTGAATGAATTGAAACCCACAGTACCTCCAACTTCATCCTTGAAAAATGGCTAGAAAATACCATGAAATTTTTGAAATTTCCATGACCAGCTGGCACTGGAAATCCATTTGATGTCCTGGTGCTTATCATGAGTATACAAGACAGTGTCTGGTTTGACTGAGTTTCATGATAATGGTGTAGAAAAGAGATGCCAGTAAGTTGGAGCCTGCTGAGTAGTGGGCCAAGAGCAGTAGAGTGTAGGTGTGTGAAAAAACATCTGTGGTGCGGCCACGTGGATCTGCCATTGGCTTAGAAATGGTTTGTGACTGACATGTGCAGCTAGCAGACCTTTGGATGTAAAGGCATCTTGTTGAATGGAGAGGTTTCAGGGCAATGTTCAGAATCATATTGCTATGGTCAAGGGGGCAACTATGTGTGATAGAAGCCTGCTTGGTACATTCTCCTGCCGATCCTGACCACAACATGTGACAGAACTCCCTGCAGCACTGTATCACAGTTAAACTCCTTTATTTTGTAAAGTAAATACCAAACTTTCAGTGCAGCATCAAATAACATGACGAAATGTGAAGGATGATCAAATGGCTTCACAGTCCACACGGGGAGACACATAGACCCCAGTAGCCCCAGTTTGCCTACAAAGAGAGAATTCAGCACTGCTGCCTCGTGTTTATAGGAAAATAAAAAACCATGTTCTTCAGGTCACATAGATGCAGACTCAGCTTTGATGGTCTCACTACAAAGGAAGCTAAAGCTCCTGACAACAACATATATTTCAAGTGCCCAACCTCAGAGGCATTTTCTCAAGAAGTCTTAAGGCCGACACAGCTCCATGTTTGTGGTATTTACCCTGTCCCTTACTTTTGGAAACTCCTCTACCACCTTCAAGGTTGTGAACTCCTGAGCATTTTCCATTCCAGATATTTATTATGAACTCAAACAACAAGTGCTGGTGAGGATGTGGAGAAAAGGGTAAACTTGTACATTGCTGGTGGGACTGCAAATTGGTGCAGCCAAATTGGAAAGCAGTATGGAGATTTCTTGTAGAACTGGGAATGGAACCACCATTTGACCCAGGTATTCCCCTTCTCAGTCTATTCCCTAAAGACCTAAAAAAAATGCTACAGGGACACTGATACATTGATGTTCATAGCAGCACAATTTACAATAGCAAGACTGTGGAACCAACCTAGATGCACTTCCATAGATGAATGGATAAAAAATGTGGCATTTATACACAATGGAATATTACTCTGCATTAAAAAATGACAAAATGATATAACTTGCAGAGAAATGGATGGCATTAGAGCAGATTATGCTAAGTGAAGCTAGCCAATCCGTAAAACCAAATGCCAAATGTCTTTATTGATATAAAGAGAGTAACTAAGAACAGAGTAGGGACGAATAGAATTAGAAGAAAATTAACATTAAACAGGGATGAGAGGAGGAAGGGAAAGGGAGAGAGAAGGGAAATTGCATGGAAATAAAAGGAGACCCTCAGGGTTATATAAATTACATACAAGAGGAGGTGAGGGAAAGGAAAAAATTATACAAGGGGGAGAAATGAATTACAGTAAAGAGGTAGAGAGAGAAGAGGGGAGGGGAGGTAAGGGGAGGGGGATAGTAGAGGTTAGGAAAGGCAGCAGAATACGACAGACACTAGTATGGCAATATGTAAATCAATGGATGTGTAACTGATGTGATTCTGCAATCTGTTTACGGGGTAAAAATGGGAGTTCATTACCTACTTGAAACACAGTGTGGAATATGATATATCAAGAACTATGTAATGTTTTGAACAAGCATAAATAAAAATTAAAAAAAAAGAAAACTAACTTTGGTGAATGGTGCAAAGAAATCCTAATATTTCTACAGTAACTGACACAGTTTAACATCAATGCGAGTAGATTCCTGTGGGACATGATGTGTATTTTGATGTTCATTTTTATTCAACACTGGTACATTACTATTTCTTCAGTTTATTCACATCATATTATAATATTTCATCCACAAGTAAGCAAATTTATCGTCATTTTTTTCAATTTCAATCACTTCCTTCTTCAGAACTCATGAATTCCTCGGTGTTCCTTGACTGGCCTTTTCATGAGACTTCTTTCCAAACACATTATTTTCGATTTCCATAATCACTTTTGAAGCAAAACTCACACAAACTTCATGATAAACCGTAACCTAATATTAACATTAGGTGTATAACTGGTTGTCATGAATGATTGCATATCAATATAAGATTTCTTATATATTTTCAGATATCAATTCAATCCATTACTTAAAGTGGAACAAGTTATATTATTTATTGAAATTAAGGTCTATTCATGCATTATCTGTATATTCATAGAAACAGGGTACACCTCTTTTTACCCCCAATGCTAATTTATACGTCTTCAAAATACTGCTCCTAGAAATGGTGGAAGAAATAATCATGTCATCTGATCTACATACACATTTTATCACAGTAATATTCTGGAAACAAAATGCAAAGGTCCCACTTAGGATTGTACCAAAGTCTAAATGGAAAGTGAACATGGATTACTAACAACATCCATGTCCATGTTGCCTAATGCTCTCAAATGTAAATCCTATTGGTGACCTACATATTTGTTTCTTCCTAAGATTAGATATTCAATCTCAACCCTGTTGAAAATGTCTTATCCTATCACTCACTTTATACTTTGCCTGATTTCCTAATGTCTCTATTGATATCTGCTTTTCTACAAATTTTCCCCATTTCATCATTGTGTCTGATTTCTTCATATGTGCTGACATTTATATTCACTCACTGCCCGAAAAAAAATTGCTAAAGAACTTTTGTTACATATCCTATACTAACTCTACTTGCTAAACATAACGACTATCTTCTTAATCCTACCGACAATCCCTTTTGACTGGATGTTCTCTTCAGCATTCAATCATCCAAGGTTCAAGTTCCTCTGCCATTGTATATCCATTTATTTGAGACATATGTGCACAATTCAAAGCTAAATATCCCAATCAACTGCCCAAAGCCCTTCTGGGATTCAAATCTTACTTTAATTTCTGTTTTCATACATATATTTAACCTCGATATTCTTATAAATATCACAGGTTCCCAATACCATTATTCATCCAGCAGAATGATTCCTAACCCAAATCGAACATGAAATTAACCCTAACCATACACTGTTCACTCAATCTAACTTTACAGAAGAGCAGAGACAGATTGTTCTTACAATACAGGAATGTAGGGGATTCTCCACCTGTTAAGAACCTCAAAGGTCCATGCAGAAATGATCCCTGGAGAAGATGTAGGCAGCAATGAAGGACCTGAGAGACAAAAAGTCATTTTCCATGGCAAACAACCTGGTCAGGATGAAGGGTTGTGTCTGAATCAGCCTCTCTCTTCTTAATGTAGAGAAGATGGACCAAACCAGGCTTGTGTGGAGAGCTGTTCCCGGGTGCCTAAGGTTGATATACCATTCTAAGTTGTGAAAGTGTCAAAGGAAGTAGGGGCAGCCTCCATCTCATGGGACCCTTGGAAGCAACTGTTAGACAAAGTGGTTGCCAAGGCAGTGACCTCATTCAGTTCTTGAAGGAAGTGACCTACCTCACTTCCTTGTTGATGGAACTTTCTGAACTTGGGACCAAGGAAACCAAGCACCAGAGCCAGTCCCAGTCCCAGTCCAAGTGGTCTCATTTGTTTGGAATCACCAAGGACAGAGTCAGTCTTCTTGGTACTGACTGATGTGAGGATGGCCAAATGCCAGGAAAGATCTGAACACGGGCCTTTCCTGACTAAGTATGTAGTGGCTCACCCCTGGCTCCTGACTGCTTCACAGAGTTGGACAAGGAGACCATATCTGAGACAGGACAGACCATTAACGGGGAACATAGTATGGCAAACCTGTCAGAGGACACTCCGGATAATCACAGCCCTACTTTGGGGAAGGAGGTGTCTTTTTGAGTGTGGGTGTGTGGTTTTGTCTCTGTTCTGAGAATAGGTAGAAAAGGAGGTTTCTTTGGTTTGGAGTGAACTGTTTCTAGTAAGTCGTTTTACATGGTGAGTGTTTCTATTTCTGTGTATCCCACTGTGTCCGTGGTTGTATACATTATAAAAGAGAATGCATCAATGCATGTGTCCTCTTTAGTAGAAAGCTTTCCAGTATTCATCCTGCCCATTTAATGAATGGAGCGTGGTTTCCATATCGATAGGAAACACCTACTACCTTTTTAAGTCCCTGTTTTCTTTCTGAATTCTGACAACTCTTAAGAATAGGCTCTTGGGTTTGTGTCCAAGATATGTACCACCTCCAATCTCTGTCACATGGCCATGTACTGGATATCTGAAGGGAATGGCCAACATCTCAGAAAACTCAGATATCAGTGTGACCAGAAAAGTCTCAGTGGAGAAACCCTGCTTTGGCTCTTTTGCTAACCTATTGTTCTGTTGCCCTGAATCTCAGGATGTCTTTGCCTCTGGCCACCCCTTTGGGAAGCCTGAGGAAAACATTTTTTCAAAAGGAAATGAAGGGCATCACCTGTGGCTCTTTGCTAGATTGCTTTGAAAAAAGATGTGTCTGAATCAGCCTCTTGGCCCTGTGTGAGGCTGTGGCTTAGATTCTCAGCACCTGATGGATCAAAAGAAAGGTCCCATGTGTGCATCCAAAACCAAAATGGCAAATATTCACTCATTGTGAATAAATTCTTTTACCTTCCTCTGTTAGGATCCTGAATTCCATCAAGGGAGAATAGGAATCCTTTGGGCCAAATGAGTTCTTCAAATCTCTGCAGATGGGCTTGTGTTTTCTCATGACTCAAATTCACATAAAGAATCTAAACCACACAGTCAGAAGGCCTCAAATTAAAAAAGCTGAGCAGTATTAATGTCAGGCCTATTTGATCACTCCTGGTTTACAGGAAGTGTGTCCAGGCCACCTTGATGTTAGACAAATGAGGGGAACAGGACCTTAATTTGGACACTGACTTGGGCTGTGGACCTCATTGAAAACTCCAGCCAGACGTTATATGGAGTGTCTATATGGAAGAAGATGAGGACCATGTGGGAGTGTTTTGGTTTTAATTGTGGTCATTTGTGTGGCGGTTGGAAGAGATGACTGTTCCACTGGGCTTGAACTCTGGTGTGATTCCCCTTAGAGACTGAGTTCTTTAACTGACCTCAGAGAAGTATTGCCATGAATTGTGTTGGGATTTTAGGAGGCCACACATGAGAGTTGCCCTTGGAACCTGACATCTAGGCCCAGGTTGGATTTCCACAGAACACTGGGAATTTCAGCCCGGATATTACATACAATTTTTCTTAAAGACTTGGCAGCCATATTTGAGTTTAAAACACACATGGACCTCACATTGTAGATCTCAATGGGCCTGGCTTCATGTGACATTTTGGCCACCCTTAGGGAAACCATGCCTGTGAGAGTGCTCCAGTGCTTTCATTGAAATTAGCTTCTTCACCATTTAATGGTTCCTGAATTAATTGAAGCCCTCAGAGACGCAAACTTCATCCTTGAAAAATGGCTAGAAAATTACCATGAAATTTTTGATATTTTCATGTTCAGCTGGCACTGAAAAAACTTTGGATGTCCTGTTTCTGATCCTGAGTATACCAGACACTGCCTTGATTGACTTTGTTTCATGAAAATGGTGTAGAACAGATATGCCAGTAAGTTGGAGCCTGGTGAGTAGTTGGCCTAGAGCAGTGGTATGCAATTGTCTGATAAAACATCTGTGTTGCGTCCATGTGGATCAGCCATTGGCTTCCAAATGGCTTGTGACTGACATGGTGCAGCCAGCAGACACATATATGTAAAGGCATCTTGTTATATAGAGAGGATTCACTGCAATGTTCAGAATCATATTGCTATTCTCAAGGGGGCAATCTACGTGGGATAGAACCTGGGTTGGTGCATTCTCCTGAAGACCCTGACTCACCATACCTTAAAGAACTCCCTCCACCACTCTGTCCCATTTTAACTCCTTGTATTTCTTGAAGTAAATACCAAACTCCCAGTGGAGCAGCGAGAAACACCACGAAAAGTGGAGGATGAACAATTGGCTTCACAGTCCACACTGAAAGACACTTAGACCCCAGTGTCCATAGTTTACCTACAAAGAGAGAATTCAGCACCGCTGCCTCATGTTCATTGGATAATAAGAAACCATGTCCTCCAAGTAACATAGATGCAGACCCAGCTTTGATGGTCTCTCTACAAAGGAACTAAATCTCCTCAGAACATCAAATATTTCAAGTGCCCACCCTTAGAGGCAGTTTCTCAAAAAGCATTTAGGCCAGCAGAGCTGCATGTTTGTGGAATGTTTACCCTGTCCCTTACTCTTAGAATCTTCTCTACCACCTCCAAAGTTGTAAACTCCTGAGAATTCTCCATTCCAGATATATTCACAGATTTTCTAGCTCTTATCCTCTAATTGTGTCTTACTTGAGAAGAATGTAATGTCAAGGCATTGTTCTGGATGAAAGTGGGAAGATTTTTGTGTAGCACATATTTGCATACACATTGGATTCAATTTCCTATTTTCCATTAGAAATGCTGAATCCCTGAAACTAACATATACCCTATTAGACTCTGACTACTAATCCTAATATGATGGAGAAAAATAACACAAACAGAATAGAAATACAAGCAGTTTAGAGGAGGTATGTTTTATAGTTGGAGTTGCCTTTTGCATGGTATAGTGTAGCAGTTATAAATCTAGTCAATTATTTGTTGAAATAGTTCTCCATGCGTTTTTTAAGTTAACAAATAAGTGAATTCCTGTCCCCCTTTCTCTGTAGCCTATTCAGCACACGTATTTTTATATCCACATATAGAATCCTACCTGGTACCACACGTACATTCTTGTGAGGTGGCTGACGTGGCAGATACAAATTGGAAGAAGAGATCACTCCTCCTAACGCTGCTTGAACTGATAATTCAAATGTGAGTGAGCTTCCTAGTTGAACAACATTATACATAAATCCATGTTCAGTAAAATGAATATATTTGGATCTATGAATGATATACATTTCATGGTGAATTTCGTTTGGCATATATATTGCAATTTTTAATGTCTCTCTCTTTGTCTGTATATAAATATATATATATATATATATATATATATATATATATATATATATATATACATGCTCAAGATTTTTCAAAACATGAAATATGTGTCTTATTACACACTTCCTAAATTCATTCATATTTATGTTGTGGATTTATAATCAACTTTTCACAAGATTATTCTCAGAAATATTCATCCACCTGAAATACGTATTTGTTTCTTTGTACTGTTTCCACCCAAGATATGCATTCACGGATTTTCAAACTCTTCTACTCTAATTGTGTCTTACTTGGGGTGAAGGTAATGTAAAGGCATTGTTCTGGATGAGAGTGGGAAGA
Organism: Callospermophilus lateralis; assembly: GCF_048772815.1. Classification (NCBI taxonomy): domain Eukaryota; kingdom Metazoa; phylum Chordata; class Mammalia; order Rodentia; family Sciuridae; genus Callospermophilus; species Callospermophilus lateralis. The sequence goes on from NW_027512636.1 coordinate 325,388, forward strand.
TAATTGTGTAGCATATATTTTATACACGTTGGATTCATTTTCCTATATTCCATTGAAAATACTGAATCCCTGACAATAACGCATACCCTACTATACTTTGTCTACTAATCCAAATATGATGGAGAAAAACAACCCAAACAGAATAGAAATACAAGCAGTTCAGAGGAGGCATGGGGTATAGTTGGACTTGCCATTTGCATGATAAATGGTAGGTGTTATAAATCTAGTCAATTTTTAATTGAAATAGTTTTCCATGTATTGTTAAAGTTAACAAATATGTAAATTCCTCTCTGCCTTTCTGTGTAGCCTATTCAGCACATGAATTTTTATATGCTTATATAGAATACCTGGTATCACACGTTCATTTTTGTGAGGTGACTGACTTGGCAGATACAACTTGTGAGAAGAGATCACTCCTCTAAACGCTGTTGGAACTGAAAATTCAAACTATGGGTGAGCTTTCTAGTAGAACAACATTATACATAAATCCTTGTTCAGTAAAATAAATATTTTTGCATCTGTGGATGCTATATATTTTATGATGAACTTCGATTGGCATATATATTCCTACATTTTAATGTCTGTGTGTGTGTTTTGTGTGTGTGTGTGTGTGAGTGTATATATATATATACATATATATAATTATATGTGTATATATATACACATATATATAATTATGAATATATATATATATATACACTGACTTGATTTTTAAAATATGAAATATATGTATCTTAAATACACTCCCTAAGTTCATTCATGTTCAAAAATGTGGATTTATAATAAACTTTTCACAAAATTATTCTCAGAAATATTCATCCACCTGAAATACACATTTGTTTCATAGTTCTGAAAACTAACTTCAGTAAATGGTGCTTACAAATCCTAATATTTGTACATTAGCTGACCCAGATTAACATCAATCAAGTAGATTCGTATGGGACATGATGTGTATTCTGACGTTTATTTTCATTCAACACTGGTACATTACTATTGCTTCAGTTTTTACAAATCATAGGAAATATATATTTCATCCACAAGTTCACAAATTTATACGCATTTGTTTCACAATCACTTCCTGCTTCATAAAACATGTATTCCTCCAGGTTTTTTGACTGGTCTTTTCATGAGACTTCTTTCCAAACACATTATTTTCGATTTCCATAATCACTTTTGAAGCAAAACTCACACACCCTTCATGATAAACCATAAACTTAATGTGGCCATTAGATATTTCACTGGTTGGAATGAATGTTTGTATGTCAATATAAGATTTCCTGTATTTTTTCAGATATAATTTCAATCCATTATTTAAAGTCAGAACCAGATATATTATTTATTCACAGTATGGTCTATTCATGCATTATCTCTATATGCACAGACATAGGGTACACCTCTTTTTACCCCCATTACTAATTTATACGTCTTGAAAATGTTGCTGCCAGAAATGGTGGAAGAAATAGTCATGTCACCTGATCTAAATGTATGTTTTATCACAGTAATATTCTGAACAAAAAAAGCAAAGGTCACACTTAAGATTGTAGCAAAGACTAAATGAAAAGTGAGCATGGATTACTAAACATCCATGTCCAGGTTGCCTAATGCTGTCAAATGTCAATCCTATTGGTCACTACATATTTGTTTCTTTCTTAGATTATATATTCAAACTCAACCCTGTTGAAAATATCTAATCCTATCACTCACTTTATACTTTGCCTGATTTCGTAATGTCTCTATTGATATCAGCTTTCCTAACTATTTTCCCCAGTTCATCATTGTGACAGTCTCTTCACTTGTGCTGACATTAACATTCACTGTCTACCGGAAACCCTATTGCTAAACAACATTTGGTCCAAATCCTATACTCACTCTTCTTTCTAAACCTACTGAGAATCTTCCGAATCCTACCGACTATCCCTTTTGACTGGAAGTTCTCTTCTACATTTAATCATCCATGGTACAAGGACCTAAGCCATTGTATATCGATTTACCTGACACATCAGTGCAGAACATAATTCAAAGCTACGTATCCCAATCAAGGGCCCAATGCCCTTTTGGGCTTCATATCTTAGCTAGATTTCTGTTTTCATACTTATATTTCACCTATATATTCTTGTAAATATCGCAGTTTCCCAATACCATTATTCATCGCGCAGAAAGATTCCTAATCCAAATCGAACCTGTTAGTTAACCTAACCATACACTGTTCAGTCAATTTAACTTTACAGAAGAGCAGGGATAGAGTTGGTCTTACAATACAGGAATATAGGGGATCTTCCACATGCTGAGAAACTCAAAGGTCCATGCAGAAATGATTCCTGGAGAAGTTGTAAGCAGCTATGGAGGACCTAAGAGACCAAAAGTCATCCTCCATGGCAAACAACCTGGTCAGGATGAAGGGTTGTGTCTGAATCAGCTTCTCTCTTCTTAATGTAGAGAAGATGGACCAAACCAGGCCTGTGTGGAGAGCTGTTCCCAGGTGCCAATGGTTGATATACCAATCTAACTTGTGAAAGTGTCACAGGAAGTAGGGGCAGCCTCCATCTCATGGGACCCTTGAAAGCAATTGTTAGGACAAAGTGGTTGCCACGGCAGTAACCTCATTCAGTTCCTGAATGAAGTGACCTACCCCTCTTCCTTGATGACGGATTTCTCTGAACTTAAGATCCAGGAAGCCAGGCACCAGAGTCAGTCCCAGTTTCTTTCCCAGTGGGCTCAGTTGTTTGGAATAACCAAGGACAGAGTAAGTCTTCCTTGGTACCTACTGATGTGAGGATTGCCAAATGCCAGGAGAGCTCTGAAAAGGGGAATTTCCTGAGAAAGCAGGTAGTGGCTCACCACTGGCTCCTGAAAACTTCACAGTGTTGGCCAAGGATACCCGATCTGAGAAGGACAGGCCATTTCAAGGAAACATAGTATGGCCCATCAGTCAGAGTACATTCCAATTAGTCACAGACCTACTTGAATAAAGGAGGTGTCGTTGTGGGTGTGGTTGTGATTTTGTGGTTTAGTCTCATGTTCTGAGAATAGGTAAGAAAGGCGGTTTGTTTGTTTTGGAGTGGACTGTTTATAGTAAGTCATTTGACAAGGCGATTGTTTGTATGCCTGTGTATCCCACTGTGTCCGTGGTTGTAGACATTATAAAAGATAATGCATCAATGGATGTGTCCTGTCTAGTAGAAAGCTTGCCAACATTCATCCTGCCCAATTTATGAGTGGACTGCAGGTTGCTTTATGGACGGGCAACACCTACTATCTTCCGGAGTTCCTGTTTTCTTCCTGAATTCTGGCCACTCTTCAGAGCAGGCTCATGGTTTTCTGTCCAAGATATGTACCACCTCCAAGCTCTGTGACATTGCCATATAATGGATAGCTGAAGGGAATAGCAAGCATCTCAGAAAACTCAGATATCAGTGTGACAAAGAAAGTCTCAGTAGAAAAACCCTGCTTTGGGCCTTTTGCTTACCTATTTTTCTGTTTCTCTGAGTGTCAGGAAGGTCTTTGCCTCAGGCCACACCTTTGTGAACCCTGAAGAAAACAGTTTTCAAATGGAAATGAATGGGCATCACCTGTGGCTCTTTGCTTAATTGCTTTGGAAAAGGATGTGTCTGAATCAGCCTCTTGGCCCTGTGTGAGGCAGTGGCTTAGATTCTTAGCACCTGATGGATCAAAAGAAAGATCCCATGTGTCCATCCAAAACCAAAATGGCAAATATTCACTCATTGTGAATGAATTCTTTTACCTTCCTCTGTTAGGATCCTGAATTCCATCAAGGGAGAATAGGAATCCTTTGGCCCAAATGAGTTCTTCACATCTCTGCAGAGGGGCTTGGGTTTTCTCATGACTCAAATTCACATAAAGAATCTAAACCACAGAGTCAGAAGGCCTCAAATTGAAAAAGCTGAGCAGTATTAATGTCAGGAATATTTGATCACTCCTGGTTTACAGGAAGTGTGTATAGGCCACCTTGGTGTTAGACAAATGAGGGGAACAGGACCTTAATTTGGACACTGACTTGGGCTGTGGACCTCATTGAAAACTCCAGCCAGACGTTATAAGGAGTGTCTATATGGAAGAAGATGAGGACCATGTGGGAGTGTTTTGGTTTTAATTGTGGTCATTTGTGTGGCGGTTGGAAGAGATGACTGTTCCACTGGGCTTGAACTCTGGTGTGATTCCCCTTAGAGACTGAGTTCTTTAACTGACCTCAGAGAAGTATTGCCATGAATTGTGTTGGGATTTTAGGAGGCCACACATGAGAGTCGCCCTTGGAACCTGAGATCTAGGCCCAGGTTGGATTTCCACAGAACACTGGGAATTTCAGCCCGGATATTACATACATTTTTTCTTAAAGACTTGGCAGCCATATTTGAGTTTAAAACACACATGAACCTCACATTGTAGATCTCAATGGGCCTGGCTTCAGGTGACATTTTGGCCACCCTTAGGGAAACCATGCCTGTGAGAGTGCTCCAGTGCTTTCATTGAAATTAGCTTCTTCACCATTTAATGGTTCCTGAATTAATTGAAGTCCTCAGAGCCGCAAACTTCATCCGTGAAAAATGGCTAGAAAATTACCATGAAATTTTTGATATTTTCATGTTCAGCTGGCACTGAAAAAACTTTGGATGTCCTGTTTCTGATCCTGAGTATACCAGACACTGCCTTGATTGACTTTGTTTCATGAAAATGGTGTAGAACAGATATGCCAGTAAGTTGGAGCCTGGTGAGTAGTTGGCCTAGAGCAGTGGTATGCAATTGTGTGATAAAACATCTGTGTTGTGGCCATGTGGATCAGCCATTGGCTTTCAAATGGCTTGTGACTGACATGGTGCCGCCAGCAGACCCATATATGTAAAGGCATCTTGTTATATGGAGAGGATTCACTGCAATGTTCAGAATCATATTGCTATTCTCAAGGGGGCAATCTAGGTGGGATAGAACCTAGGTTGGTGCATTCTCCTGAAGACCCTGACTCACCACACCTTAAAGAACTCCCTCCACCACTCTGTCCCATTTTAACTCCTTGTATTTCTTGAAGCAAATACCAAACTCCCAGTGGAGCAGCGAGAAACACCAAGAAAAGTGGAGGATGACCAATTGGCTTCACAGCCCACACTGAAAGACACTTAGACCCCAGTGTCCATAGTTTACCTACAAAGAGAGAATTCAGCACCGCTGCCTCATGTTCATTGGATAATAAGAAACCATGTCCTCCAAGTAACATAGATGCAGACCCAGCTTTGATGGTCTCTCTACAAATGAACTAAATCTCCTCAGAACATCAAATATTTCAAGTGCCCACCCTTAGAAGCAGTTTCTCAAAAAGTATGTAGGCCAGCAGAGCTGCATGTTTGTGGAATGTTTACCCTTTCCCTTACTTTTAGAATCTTCTCTACCACCTCCAAAGTTGTAAACTCCTGAGTATTCTCCATTCCAGATATATATTCACAGATTTTCTAACTCTTATCCTCTAATTGTGTCTTACTTGAGGAGAGTGTAATGTCAAGGCATTGTTCTGGATGAAAGTGGGAAGAATGTTGTGTAGCACATATTTGCATACACATTGGATTCAATTTCCTATTTTCCATTAGAAATGCTGAATCCCTGAAACTAACATATACCCTATTAGACTCTGACTACTTATCCTAATATGATGGAGAAAAATAACACAAACAGAATAGAAATACAGGCAGTTTAGAGGAGGTATGTTTTATAGTTGGAGTTGCCTTTTGCATGGTATAGTGTAGCAGTTATAAATCTAGTCAATTATTTGTTGAAATAGTTCTCCATGCGTTTTTAAAGTTAACAAATAATGAATTCCTGTCCCCCTTTCTCTGTAGCCTATTCAGCACACGTATTTTTATATGCACTTATAGAATCCTACCTGGTACCACACGTACATACTTGTGAGGTGGCTGATTTGGCAGATACAAATTGGAAGAAGAGATCACTCCTCCTAAATGCTGCTTGAACATTTAATTCAAATGTGAGTGAGCTTCCTAGTTGAACAACATTATACATAAATCAATGTTCAGTAAAATGAATATATTTGGATCTGTGGATGATATACATTTCATGGTGAATTTCGTTTGGCATATATATTGCAATTTTTAATGTCTCTCTCTGTTTGTGTATATAAATATGTATATATATATATATATATATATATATATATATATATAGATACACTCTCAAGATTTTTCAAAACATGAAATATGTGTCTTATTACACACTTCCTAAATTCATTCATATTTATGTTGTGGATTTATAATCAACTTTTCACAAGATTATTCTCAGAAATATTCATCCACCTGAAATACTTATTTGTTTCTTAGTAATGTTTCCACCCCAGATATGCATTCACGGATTTTCAAACTCTTCAACTCTAATTGTGTCTTACTTGGGGTGAAGGTAATGTAAAGGCATTGTTCTGGATGAGAGTGGGAAGATAATTGTGCAGCATATATTTTATATACATTGGATTCATTTTCCTATATTCCATTGAATATACTGAATCCCTGACAATAACCCATACCCTACTATACTCTGTCTACTAATCCAAACATGATGGAGGAAAACAACCCAAACATAATAGAAATACAAGCAGTTTAGAGGAGGCATGGGGTATAGTTGGACTTGCCATTTGCATGATAAAGGGTAGGTGTTATAAATCTAGTCAATTTTTAATTGAAATAGTTCTCCATGTGTTGTTAAAGTTAACAAATATGTAAATTCCTCTCCCTTTCTCTGTAGCCTATTCAGCACATTTATTTTTATATGGTTATATAGAATTCTACCTGGTATCACACGTTCATTTTTGTGAGGTGACTGACTTGGCAGATACAACTTGTGAGAAGAGATCACTCCTCTAAACGCTGTTGGAACTGAAAATTCAAACTATGGGTGAGCTTTCTAGTAGAACAACATTATACATAAATCCTTGTTCAGTAAAATAAATATTTTTGCATCTGTGGATGCTATATATTTTATGATGAACTTCGATTGGCATATATATATAACTACATTTAAATGTCTGTGTGTGTGTTTTGTGTGTGTGTGTGTGTGTGTGTGTGTGTGTATATATATAGACACATATATATGTATATACACATATATATAATTATGAATATATATATATATATACATATATATATATACACACACTGTCCTGATTTTGAAAATATGAAATATATGTTTCTTAAATACACTCCCTAAGTTCATCCATGTTCAAAAATGTGGATTTATAATAAACTTTTCACAAAATTATTCTCAGAAATATTCATCCACCTGAAATACACATTTGTTTCATAGTTCTGAAAACTAACTTCAGTAAATGGTGCTTACAAATCCTAATATTTGTACAGTAACTGACCCAGATTAACATCAATCAAGTAGATTCGTATGGGACATGATGTGTATTCTGACGTTTATTTTCATTCAACACTGGTACATTACTATTGCTTCAGTTTTTACAAATCATAGGAAATATATACTTCATCCACAAGTTCACAAATTTATACGCATTTGTTTCACAATCACTTCCTGCTTCATTAAACATGTATTCCTCCAGGTTTCTTGACTGGTCTTTTCATGAGACTTCTTTCCAAACACATTATTTTCGATTTTCATAATCACTTTTGAAGCAAAACTCACACACCCTTCATGATAAACCATAACCTTAATGTGGCCATTAGATATATAACTGGTTGGAATGAATGTTTGTATGTCAATATAAGATTTCCTGTATTTTTTCAGATATAATTTCAATCCATTATTTAAAGTCAGAACCAGATATATTATTTATTCACAGTATGGTCTATTCATGCAGTATCTCTATATGCACAGACAAAGGGTACACCTCTTTTTACCCCCATTACTAATTTATACGTCTTGAAAATGTTGCTGCTAGAAATGGTGGAAGAAAGAGTCATGTCACCTGATCTACATGTACGTTTTATCACAGTAATATTCTGGCCAAAAAAAGCAAAGGTCACACTTAAGATTGTAGCAAAGACTAAATGAAAAGTGAGCATGGATTACTAAACATCCATGTCCAGGTTGCCTAATGCTGTCAAATGTCAATCCTATTGGTCACTACATATTTGTTTCTTTCTTAGATTATATATTCAAACTCAACCCTGTTGAAAATATCTAATCCTATCACTCACTTTATACTTTGCCTGATTTCGTAATGTCTCTATTGATATCAGCTTTCCTAACTATTTTCCCCAGTTCATCATTGTGACAGTCTCTTCACTTGTGCTGACATTAACATTCACTGTCTACCGGAAACCCTATTGCTAAACAACATTTGGTCCAAATCCTATACTCACTCTTCTTTCTAAACCTACTGAGAATCTTCCGAATCCTACCGACTATCCCTTTTGACTGGAAGTTCTCTTCTACATTTAATCATCCATGGTACAAGGACCTAAGCCATTGTATATCGATTTACCTGACACATCAGTGCAGAACATAATTCAAAGCTACGTATCCCAATCAAGGGCCCAATGCCCTTTTGGGCTTCATATCTTAGCTAGATTTCTGTTTTCATACTTATATTTCACCTATATATTCTTGTAAATATCGCAGTTTCCCAATACCATTATTCATCGCGCAGAAAGATTCCTAATCCAAATCGAACCTGTTAGTTAACCTAACCATACACTGTTCAGTCAATTTAACTTTACAGAAGAGCAGGGATAGAGTTGGTCTTACAATACAGGAATATAGGGGATCTTCCACATGCTGAGAAACTCAAAGGTCCATGCAGAAATGATTCCTGGAGAAGTTGTAAGCAGCTATGGAGGACCTAAGAGACCAAAAGTCATCCTCCATGGCAAACAACCTGGTCAGGATGAAGGGTTGTGTCTGAATCAGCTTCTCTCTTCTTAATGTAGAGAAGATGGACCAAACCAGGCCTGTGTGGAGAGCTGTTCCCAGGTGCCAATGGTTGATATACCAATCTAACTTGTGAAAGTGTCACAGGAAGTAGGGGCAGCCTCCATCTCATGGGACCCTTGAAAGCAATTGTTAGGACAAAGTGGTTGCCACGGCAGTAACCTCATTCAGTTCCTGAATGAAGTGACCTACCTCTCTTCCTTGATGACGGATATCTCTGAACTTGGGATCCAGGAAGCCAGGCACCCAGATTCAGTCCCAGTTTCTTTCCCAGTGGGCTCAGTTGTTTGGAATAACCAACGACAGAGTAAGTCTTCTTGGTACCTACTGATGTGAGGATTGCCAAATGCCAGGAGAGCTCTGAAAAGGAGAATTTCCTGAGAAAGCAGGTAGTGGCTCACCACTGGCTCCTGAAAACTTCACAGTGTTGGCCAAGGAGACCCGATCTGAGAAGGACAGGCCATTTCAAGGAAACATAGTATGGCCCATCAGTCAGAGTACATTCCAATTAGTCACAGACCTACTTGAATAAAGGAGGTGTCGTTGTGGGTGTGGTTGTGATTTTGTGGTTTAGTCTCATGTTCTGAGAATAGGTAAGAAAGGCGGTTTGTTTGTTTTGGAGTGGACTGTTTATAGTAAGTCATTTGACAAGGCGATTGTTTGTATGCCTGTGTATCCCACTGTGTCCGTGGTTGTAGACATTATAAAAGATAATGCATCAATGGATGTGTCCTGTCTAGTAGAAAGCTTGCCAATATTCATCCTGCCCAATTTATGAGTGGACTGCAGGTTGCTTTAGGGACGGGCAACACCTACTATCTTCCGGAGTTCCTGTTTTCTTCCTGAATTCTGGCCACTCTTCAGAGCAGGCTCATGGTTTTCTGTCCAAGATATGTACCACCTCCAAGCTCTGTGACATTGCCATATAATGGATAGCTGAAGGGAATAGCAAGCATCTCAGAAAACTCAGATATCAGTGTGACAAAGAAAGTCTCAGTAGAGAAACCCTGCTTTGGGCCTTTTGCTTACCTATTTATCTGTTGCTCTGAGTGTCAGGAAGGTCTTTGCCTCAGGCCACACCTTTGTGAACCCTGATGAAAACAGTTTTCAAATGGAAATGAATGGGCATCACCTGTGGCTCTTTGCTTAATTGCTTTGGAAAAGGATGTGTCTGAATCAGCCTCTTGGCCCTGTGTGAGGCAGTGGCTTAGATTCTTAGCACCTGATGGATTAAAAGAAAGATCCCATGTGTCCATCCAAAACCAAAATGGCAAATATTCACTCATTGTGAATGAATTCTTTTACCTTCCTCTGTTAGGATCCTGAATTCCATGAAGGGAGAATAGGAATCCTTTGGGCCAAATGAGTTCTTCAAATCTCTGCAGAGGGGCTTGGGTTTTCTCATGACTCAAATTCACATAAAGAATCTAAACCACAGAGTCAGAAGGCCTCTAATTGAAAAAGCCGAGCAGTATTAATGGCAGGCCTATTTGATCACTCCTGGTTTACAGGAAGTCTGTCCAGGCCACCTTGATGTTAGACAAATGAGGGGAACAGGACCTTAATTTGGACACTGACTTGGGCTGTGGACCTCATTGAAAACTCCAGCCAGACGTTATAAGGAGTGTCTATATGGAAGAAGATGAGGACCATGTGGGAGTGTTTTGGTTTTAATTGTGGTCATTTGTGTGGCGGTTGGAAGAGATGACTGTTCCACTGGGCTTGAACTCTGGTGTGATTCCCCTTAGAGACTGAGTTCTTTAACTAACCTCAGAGAAGTATTGCCATGAATTGTGTTGGGATTTTAGGAGGCCACACATGAGAGTCGCCCTTGGAACCTGAGATCTAGGCCCAGTTTGGATTTCCACAGAACACTGGGAATTTCAGCCCGGATATTACATACAATTTTTCTTAAAGACGTGGCAGCCATATTTGAGTTTAAAACACACATGAACCTCACATTGTAGATCTCAATGGGCCTGGCTTCATGTGACATTTTGGCCACCCTTAGGGAAACCATGCCTGTGAGAGTGCTCCAGTGCTTTCATTGAAATTAGCTTCTTCACCATTTAATGGTTCCTGAATTAATTGAAGCCCTCAGAGCCGCAAACTTCATCCGTGAAAAATGGCTAGACAATTACCATGAAATTTTTGATATTTTCATGTTAAGCTGGCACTGAAAAAACTTTGGATGTCCTGTTTCTGATCCTGAGTATACCAGACACTGCCTTGATTGACTTTGTTTCATGAAAATGGTGTAGAACAGATATGCCAGTAAGTTGGAGCCTGGTGAGTAGTTGGCCTAGAGCAGTGGTATGCAATTGTCTGATAAAACATCTGTGTTGTGGCCATGTGGATCAGCCATTGGCTTCCAAATGGCTTGTGACTGACATGGTGCAGCCAGCAGACCCATATATGTAAAGGCATCTTGTTATATGGAGAGGATTCACTGCAATGTTCAGAATCATATTGCTATTCTCAAGGGGGCAATCTACGTGGGATAGAACCTTGGTTGGTGCATTCTCCTGAAGACCCTGACTCACCACACCTTAAAAAACTCCCTCCACCACTCTGTCCCATTTTAACTCCTTGTATTTCTTGAAGCAAATACCAAACTCCCAGTGGAGCAGCGAGAAACACCACGAAAAGTGGAGGATGACCAATTGGCTTCACAGTCCACACTGAAAGACACTTAGACCCCAGTGTCCATAGTTAACCTACAAAGAGAGAATTCAGCACTGCTGCCTCATGTTCATTGGATAATAAGAAACCATGTCCTCCAAGTAACATAGATGCAGACCCAGCTTTGATGGTCTCTCTACAAATGAACTAAATCTCCTCAGAACATCAAATATTTCAAGTACCCACCCTTAGAGGCAGTTTCTCAAAAAGTATGTAGGCCAGCAGAGCTGCATGTTTCTTGAATGTTTACCCTGTTCCTTACTTTTAGAATCTTCTCTACCACCTCCAAAGTTGTAAACTCCTGAGTATTCTCCATTCCAGATATATATTCACAGATTTTCTAACTCTTATCCTCTAATTGTGTCTTACTTAAGGAGAATGTAATGTCAAGGCATTGTTCTGGATGAAAGTGGGAAGAATTTTGTGTAGCACATATTTGCATACACATTGGATTCAATTTCCTATTTTCCATTAGAAATGCTGAATCCCTGAAACTAACATATACCCTATTAGACTCTGACTACTAATCCTAATATGATGGAGAAAAATAACAAAAACAGAATAGAAATACAGGCAGTTTAGAGGAGGTATGTTTTATAGTTGGAGTTGCCTTTTGCATGGTATAGTGTAGCAGTTATAAATCTAGTCAATTATTTGTTGAAATAGTTCTCCATGCGTTTTTAAAGTTAACAAATAATGAATTCCTGTCCCCCTTTCTCTGTAGCCTATTCAGCACACGTATTTTTATATGCACATATAGAATCGTACCTGGTACCACACGTACATTCTTGTGAGGTGGCTGATTTGGCAGATACAAATTGGAAGAAGAGATCACTCCTCCTAAATGCTGCTTGAACATTTAATTCAAATGTGAGTGAGCTTCCTAGTTGAACAACATTATACATAAATCAATGTTCAGTAAAATGAATATATTTGGATCTGTGGATGATATATATTTCATGGTGAATTTCGTTTGGCATATATATTGCAATTTTTAATGTCTCTCTCTGTTTGTGTATATAAATATGTATATATATATATATATATAGATACACTCTCAAGATTTTTCAAAACATGAAATATGTGTCTTATTACACACTTCCTAAATTCAATCATATTTATGTTGTGGATTTATAATCAACTTTTCACAAGATTATTCTCAGAAATATTCATCCACCTGAAATACTTATTTGTTTCTTAGTACTGTTTCCACCCCAGATATGCATTCACGGATTTTCAAACTCTTCAACTCTAATTGTGTCTTACTTGGGGTGAAGGTAATGTAAAGGCATTGTTCTGGATGAGAGTGGGAAGATAATTGTGTAGCATATATTTTATATACATTGGATTCATTTTCCTATATTCCATTGAATATACTGAATCCCTGACAATAACCCATACCCTACTATACTCTGTCTACTAATCCAAACATGATGGAGAAAAACAACCCAAACATAATAGAAATACAAGCAGTTTAGAGGAGGCATGGGGTATAGTTGGACTTGCCATTTGCATGATAAAGGGTAGGTGTTATAAATCTAGTCAATTTTTAATTGAAATAGTTCTCCATGTGTTGTTAAAGTTAACAAATATGTAAATTCCTCTCCCTTTCTCTGTAGCCTATTCAGCACATTTATTTTTATATGGTTATATAGAATTCTACCTGGTATCACACGTTCATTTTTGTGAGGTGACTGACTTGGCAGATACAACTTGTGAGAAGAGATCACTCCTCTAAACGCTGTTGGAACTGAAAATTCAAACTGTGGGTGAGCTTTCTAGTAGAACAACATTATACATAAATCCTTGTTCAGTAAAATAAATATTTTTGCATCTGTGGATGCTATATATTTTATGATGAACTTCGATTGGCATATATATATAACTACATTTAAATGTCTGTGTGTGTGTTTTGTGTGTGTGTGTGTGTGTGTGTGTATATATATATAGACACATATATATGTATATACACATATATATAATTATGAATATATATATATATACACATATATATATACACACACTGTCCTGATTTTGAAAATATGAAATATATGTTTCTTAAATACACTCCCTAAGTTCATCCATGTTCAAAAATGTGGATTTATAATAAACTTTTCACAAAATTATTCTCAGAAATATTCATCCACCTGAAATACACATTTGTTTCATAGTTCTGAAAACTAACTTCAGTAAATGGTGCTTACAAATCCTAATATTTGTACAGTAACTGACCCAGATTAACATCAATCAAGTAGATTCGTATGGGACATGATGTGTATTCTGACGTTTATATTCATTCAACACTGGTACATTACTATTTCTTCAGTTTTTACAAATCATAGGAAATATATACTTCATCCACAAGTTCACAAATTTATACGCATTTGTTTCACAATCACTTCCTGCTTCATTAAACATGTATTCCTCCAGGTTTCTTGACTGGTCTTTTCATGAGACTTCTTTCCAAACACATTATTTTCGATTTCCATAATCACTTTTGAAGCAAAACTCACACACCCTTCATGATAAACCATAACCTTAATGTGGCCATTAGATATATAACTGGTTGGAATGAATGTTTGTATGTCAATATAAGATTTCCTGTATTTTTTCAGATATAATTTCAATCCATTATTTAAAGTCAGAACCAGATATATTATTTATTCACAGTATGGTCTATTCATGCAGTATCTCTATATGCACAGACAAAGGGTACACCTCTTTTTACCCCCATTACTAATTTATACGTCTTGAAAATGTTGCTGCTAGAAATGGTGGAAGAAAGAGTCATGTCACCTGATCTACATGTACGTTTTATCACAGTAATATTCTGGCCAAAAAAAGCAAAGGTCACACTTAAGATTGTAGCAAAGACTAAATGAAAAGTGAGCATGGATTACTAAACATCCATGTCCAGGTTGCCTAATGCTGTCAAATGTCAATCCTATTGGTCACTACATATTTGTTTCTTTCTTAGATTATATATTCAAACTCAACCCTGTTGAAAATATCTAATCCTATCACTCACTTTATACTTTGCCTGATTTCGTAATGTCTCTATTGATATCAGCTTTCCTAACTATTTTCCCCAGTTCATCATTGTGACAGTCTCTTCACTTGTGCTGACATTAACATTCACTGTCTACCGGAAACCCTATTGCTAAACAACATTTGGTCCAAATCCTATACTCACTCTTCTTTCTAAACCTACTGAGAATCTTCCGAATCCTACCGACTATCCCTTTTGACTGGAAGTTCTCTTCTACATTTAATCATCCATGGTACAAGGACCTAAGCCATTGTATATCGATTTACCTGACACATCAGTGCAGAACATAATTCAAAGCTACGTATCCCAATCAAGGGCCCAATGCCCTTTTGGGCTTCATATCTTAGCTAGATTTCTGTTTTCATACTTATATTTCACCTATATATTCTTGTAAATATCGCAGTTTCCCAATACCATTATTCATCGCGCAGAAAGATTCCTAATCCAAATCGAACCTGTTAGTTAACCTAACCATACACTGTTCAGTCAATTTAACTTTACAGAAGAGCAGGGATAGAGTTGGTCTTACAATACAGGAATATAGGGGATCTTCCACATGCTGAGAAACTCAAAGGTCCATGCAGAAATGATTCCTGGAGAAGTTGTAAGCAGCTATGGAGGACCTAAGAGACCAAAAGTCATCCTCCATGGCAAACAACCTGGTCAGGATGAAGGGTTGTGTCTGAATCAGCTTCTCTCTTCTTAATGTAGAGAAGATGGACCAAACCAGGCCTGTGTGGAGAGCTGTTCCCAGGTGCCAATGGTTGATATACCAATCTAACTTGTGAAAGTGTCACAGGAAGTAGGGGCAGCCTCCATCTCATGGGACCCTTGAAAGCAATTGTTAGGACAAAGTGGTTGCCACGGCAGTAACCTCATTCAGTTCCTGAATGAAGTGACCTACCTCTCTTCCTTGATGAGGGATCTCTCTGAACTTGGGATTCAGGAAGCCAGGCACCCAGAGTCAGTCCCAGTTTCTTTCCCAGTGGGCTCAGTTGTTTGGAATAACCAAGGACAGAGTAAGTCTTCCTTGGTACCTACTGATGTGAGGATTGCCAAATGCCAGGAGAGTTCTGAAAAGGGGAATTTCCTGAGAAAGCAGGTAGTGGCTCACCACTGGCTCCTGAAAACTTCACAGTGTTGGCCAAGGATACCCGATCTGAGAAGGACAGGCCATTTCAAGGAAACATAGTATGGCCCATCAGTCAGAGTACATTCCAATTAGTCACAGACCTACTTGAATAAAGGAGGTGTCGTTGTGGGTGTGGTTGTGATTTTGTGGTTTAGTCTCATGTTCAGAGAATAGGTAAGAAAGGCGGTTTGTTTGTTTTGGAGTGGACTGTTTATAGTAAGTCATTTGACAAGGTGATTGTTGGTATGCCTGTGTATCCCACTGTGTCCGTGGTTGTAGACATTATAAAAGAGAATGCATCAATGGATGTGTCCTGTCTAGTAGAAAGTTTGCCAACATTCATCCTGTCCAATTTATGAGTGGACTGCAGGTTGCTTTAGGGACGGGCAACACCCACTATCTTCTGAAGTTCCTGTTTTCTTCCTGAATTCTGGCCACTCTCCAGAGTAGGCTCATGGTTTTCTGTCCAAGATATGTACCACCTCCAAGCTCTGTGACATGTCCATGTACTGGATAGCTGAAGGGAATAGCAAGCATCTCAGAAAACTCAGATAACCGTGTGACAAAGAAAGTCTCAGTAGAGAAACCCTGCTTTGGGCCTTTTGCTTACCTATTTTTCTGTTGCTCTGAGTGTCAGGAAGGTCTTTGCCTCAGTCCACCAATTTGTGAAGCCTTAAGAAAACAGTTTTCAAATGGAAATGAATGGTCATCACCTGTGTATCTTTGCTTAATTGCTTTGGAAAGGGATGTGTCTGAATCAGCCACTTGGCCCTGTGTGAGGCAGTGGCTTAGATTCTCAGCACCTGTTGGAACTAAAGAAAGATTCCATGTGTGCTTTCAAAACCAAAATGGCAAAAAGATCAGTCACTGTGTATGGAGTATCTTGCCTTACTCTGATAGGTTTCTGATCTCCATCAAGGGAGAATATGGATCCTTTGAGTCAAATGAGTTCTTCAAAGCCCTGGAGAGGCTAGCCCATATGAGCTTGGGTTTTTTCATTATTCCAAATCACATAAAGAATCTATACCTGACAGTCAGTAGGCCTCAAATTGGAGAAGCAGAGCAGTATTAAGCCCAGGCTTATTTTATCACTCCTGGTTCACAGGAATGGTGTCCAGGCCTAGCTGACTTTAAGCAAATAAGGGACAAGGGAGCTTGTTTTGGATACCGTCTTGTGCTGCACCCCTCATGGAAACCTCCAGCCAGAGGTTATAATGAGTGTCTATATGGAAGAAGGTGAGGACCATGTGGGAGTGTTTTGGTTTTAATTGTGTTCATTTGTGTAGCAGTTGGAAGAAATGACTGGATCCACCAGGGCTGGAACTTTGGTATGATTCCCCTTAGAGACTGAGTTCTGAAACTGACCTCAGAGAAGTATTGTCATGAATTGTGTTGCGATTTTAGAATGCCACGCATGAGAGTCGCCCTTGGAAACTGAAATCTAGGCCAAGGGTGGCTTTCGACTGATCACTGGGAATCTCAGCCAGGATATCACATGATTTTATTCTGAAAGACTTGACAGGCATAGTTGAGAGTCAAAACACACATGGACCTCACATTGTAGACCTCAATGGGCTGGGCTTCATGTGACCGTTTGGCTACTCTTTGGGAAGCCTTGCCTTTGAGAGTTCTCCAGAGCATTCATTGAAATGAGGTTCCTCAACATTAAATGGTTCCTGAATGAATTTAAACCCACAGTTTCTCCAACTTCATCCTTGAAAAGTGGCTAGATAAACACCCTGAAATTTTTAAAACTCCCATGACCAGGTGGCACTGGAGAACCTTTGGATCTCCTGTTGCTGATCATGAGTGTACCAGACAGTGCCTTGATTGACTGGGTTTCATGAAAATGGTGAAGAACAGAGATGCCAGTAATTTGCACTGCTGAATAGTGGGCCCAGAGCAGTGGTGTGCAGGTGTGTGATAAAATATCTGAGGTGGGGCCGTGTGGATTTCCAATTGACTTCCAAATGCCTTTTGGCTGCCATGGTGCATCCAGCAGAACCTTACATGTTAAGGCATCTTATTATATGGAGAGGTTTCAAGGCAATGTTCAGAATCAGGTGGGTATGGTCAAGGAAAAAGCTATGTGAAATAGAAGCCTGGTTGGTGCATTCTCCTGCAGTTTCTGACCCACCACACGTGACAGAACTCCCTCCAGCACTGTGTCGCAGTTGAACTCCTTGTATTTCGTGAAGCAAATACCAAACTCCCAGTGCAGCACCAAGAAACACCACAAAAATGGAGGATGATCAAATGGCTTCACAGTCCACACAGGGAGACACTTAGCCCCCAATGGCCACAGTTTACCTACCAAGAGATAATTCAGCACTGCTGCCTCATGTTCATTGGAAAATAAGAAACCATGCTCTCCATTCACATAGATGCAGACCCAGCTTTGATGGTCTCACTAGAAAAGAAGCTAAACCTTCTGACAACAAAATATATTTAAAGTATCCAACCTCAGAGGCAGTTTCTCAAGAAGTTTTTAGGCCAGCAGAGCTCTATGTTTGTGGAGTGTTTACCTCTTAGACCAGGATGTAAGAAAAGAACACTGACTCCAATTAAAATCAAATTAAAGTAAGCTTATTATTTCCACTGGCTGGGCTGCCACTCCCTCCCAAAATTGCGAGAACAAGAGAGCAACCCCACCTTTACTACAGCCCAGGTTTGTAGCCCAGAAAGTTACACAAAAATGGGGTAACAGATAATAGAACTCTGACAAGCATCACACTAATGGGAGTTTACATTTTTTTTTTTTTTGCTAGCCCCAACATCAAAATTTATGAGGACCATTAGAGCCTCAGAGAGGGTCATTGTCTGGCCACAAAAGGCCAATATTTATGAGGTGTGACAAAGTTTCAGAGAGGGCTGCTATCTGGTCAGAGAGCCATGCACGGGTGAGTTCAAGGCATGGGCAGTCATTCCAAGCAGGTTCAGAATTTGCAGTAATTTACAGTAAAGCCAAAATGATTTTTTCATGGCTTTGTTGCAATATGGCTCCCAATTTTAATAAAAGGTAAGGTTGGGTGTATCATTCCCCCCTTTTTTTAATGTGTCCCTTTTAATCCTTGATAGGTTAGTGGAAAAGCACTGAAGAAATTTTAATCCCTCAGTTAACAGTCACCAAATTTTTAGAACTCACCGAAAACCAGTCTCCCTGATATTACCTGACTTAATTAATTACTTATATTGATAGTCTATTTATTTTTGGCTCCATTGGTGTAAGTAGAGAGTCGTCTCTCATTTTGGCTTTTTCTCAGCTGAGAAAGGGTGACATGAGTGTGCATGGCGTGAGGGACATGAGTTGCCTTTTTGAAGTCAGTTCTTTTTGAAGTCTTGTTGAGGAAGAACAGGTTGTAAAGTCATCTGGGGATGGGTTCTTCTATGAGAGAAACAAAAAACATGAGTATTGAATAAATGTTGCAGTAGCTGGATCATGTCACTGTATGAAGTACCCTCACCAGTCTTTAATATCCCCAATTATCAGGACTGTGAACTTAATATTTAACTTTTAGTGATACAGTTGTCCCTCCCCATAATATACAGTTTAATAATTTAATGTCATCTGATTTTGCAGAATCCTTTCACTAGTATGACCTCTGTGTT
The DNA here is from genome assembly GCF_048772815.1 of Callospermophilus lateralis. Classification (NCBI taxonomy): domain Eukaryota; kingdom Metazoa; phylum Chordata; class Mammalia; order Rodentia; family Sciuridae; genus Callospermophilus; species Callospermophilus lateralis. The sequence continues at coordinate 344,764 of NW_027512636.1, forward strand.
TAATAGAGAAACATTTAATTTTGTTACTCAGGGCTGGATAATTGTACTAGCAAACACCAAGCCTACCTGTGTAGGTTAGGAATATCTGTAGGCCTTAAACTAAAAACTTCTGCCTCTGGAAGCTCCTCTTGATAGTCTATTTTTATAGTTATCAGGCATTCCTCTCTGAGAATCCTTCTTTGTAGCCAACAGTTTTACTTATTTTGGGAGGCTAACATAAAGTGTATACCTTAAAATATTATTATTATTATTATTATTATTATTATTATTATTATTATTATTATTTAAAATGCCCAGGATTGGCTGTATTTTGGTTTTAACTGTCTTTGCTAAGTGTTTAAGATGAAGCAGTCAAACTGACTTTTGTTTCTATCTATTGTTAGCAGTCAGCTGAGCTTTTATGGGAGTCATTTTTTGGGATACTTGAGAGCAGCTTCTCAGTTCTGCTAGTGCAATTTGAGCTATGTGGGTCCAGGTCTTGCTTGACCATGTGGCTTCCCTCAGAAGCATCAGGGATGTCTCCCTTTCCTGATGACTCACCTCTTTGTAGCAAATGCACTGATTGGCTTTCTGTTCTCCAGTGGTCTCATTAATCTCTCTGATCGGGAGGTTATGTGGCCCAGAGTTGCAAAGCTCATAGAGAAATCCCTTGTTCCCTGGATTCAGACTGACTCAGAGGGCAAGAGTCAAATATCGTTTTTTTTTGGAACTTTTTATTTAACTTTAATTTTCAATCCTAATCTGAAACAACCAGCAAATGAATTTTAACAGCCATATATTAAGAGTACTGTGCTTTAATGTCTATAAGTTTATAATTATTTATATATTATTAATTGGGATCTTATTATTCTGTCTGTCTTGTAGTTGATGACTTATTATCTTAAATTAACCCATGTTGTGTTCTTAAAGCAACACTTCTGTAAAACACCAACAGGAAATCTTTAGATCACTTATAAGGAAATTAAAAAATAAATTTTTTTTAACAAGAGTAAAAATACTTAGTTCATGTAATAGCTACCCTGAATTTTTTGGGTGAGTTATATATTATATCATCTTTTTGAGATCCTAGTAATCTTGACAGAAAAAAAAATTTGAACATAACTTTAAATGAAATAAAATCTGACCAACTGCTTTCGTAGTCATTCTCACATGTAGTAAGATGGGACACAGAGTCTTATCTCAGGTAAGCAGGGCTCCTTATAAACCTTAAATGCTTTAGTTCTAAAGCTGATCTTTGTTTTTTAAATATCATTTTACAAAGTTTACATAAATTTTTTGAGGTCACATGAACATTAGCTCACACCATATGATATCACATTTAAAACATGAATTAAAGTACGGCTGAAAGATTTTAACCTTTACATAGATTAGGGTCTCATTAACTTAAAAATACATTTAAATTGTTCCACAATGTAAAAAGTAACATAAAACTTTACATATATTATTGATAACAGGTAAATAAATCCCCAATATATATTTTATTTACCATACAACTTCAGAACACCTGCTTGATATAATGCTCTTTTAAAGTTTCTACCTTATAGAGTTTTATAACTGGAAGATATGAGCACATTAATAGCATCACAATTACATTGATGTTTCTACATTAACCAAGTTTAGCTTTTAAAGAAATGGCAGTACAGTGCTCTAAAATAACAGTTCTTAATTAAACAGTTGTTTAATTTTTATGGTTGCCTGCTCTAGAAAATTTAAATCTTAATAAACTAAATGTTATGGGTAAACTTATGTTTAAGAAATTTTTGTCTCTTTAACACATGACTGATTTTTACAATCTTATACAGACTTTAGTACAAACTTATACAGACCTTAGTGTATCAATCAGATATCAAACAAAAGTACTCATGAATGAGTAATCCCATATCAAATTTACTTTACTTATTTATCAAAATATTAGACAAATGTTTTGAACAGTGTAAGCCATTTTTTTGATTGAAAGAAAAGTCCTGGAACATAGGCATATTAGACCTTTTGTAGACATTAATACTTTATTAGATTTTTGAACACCTAGAAAAACTTGTAAGCTTAAATTTAAAGAAATTTATATTTATCAGTTTACCCAATTTAAATTGAAACATTTAAATCACGTGAATTAAAGATCTTTGGATCCACTTTTTAAAATTGTTTTTATGAGTGCTTTGTAATATGAGTGCTCCTTATATATGTTAATTTGTGTATCATATATATGATATATGGACATATGTATACATATATAGACATACAACACATAACAAATTGTGCACACATAATAAAAGTGAAGGCCTTGTAGCTTTTCACAGGTGAAATCTCCACTGCAATGATTTAAAAATTCCACAGTTGGTCAAAGATATTACTGATCAGAAAAACATTAACCTAGGTCTGTAGGAGCAAAATCATGAGCTCAAAAAATAAATAAAGAATCTAAGGAAAAAAATATGAGTCCTAGAAAAAATGACTGGCCAGTAATAAGTAAATACCATACATTTTACTTTTTTTTTCCTTAGGCCTCAAATAAGTCTCCTACTAAGCTTACAGGCTTCTTTCATTTGCATTTCAAAATAATCCCTGGCTGAGGTCTGGAAGAAGCAGGAAAAAATGGCTATTCTGAGCAGAAACCTTAGGCCTAAGGTATTTTAACCATTATTTTCAGGTTAGGATGTTGAAAATTATGATACAAGTTTAAGATACAATTCACAAAATTTTATATCTTCACAAGTTGTTTTGTCAACAGATATCATACTATGATTTAGTATCCTTGTCCAAATTAATGCACTGGTACACACAGTGACATTTTCCCAGGCTACCTAATTTAAAATTGGTGAAAAAAAGTCTGAATGATTGGGAAGTTACTTGCCAACTTGGAAGTAGAGTTCTTTAGTTTTCCATCCTAAGTATTTATGTTCTCTGGCATGAATTATCTGAAACCATAAACTAAACAATTACCTAAACCCGACTTTTAACTGCAAGATTGTGAAATGCTTCAAAAACCCATTCAGATACCAGATTGGTACAATGAAACATCATCATTTAGACACAAATTCAGCTAAGATCATTTCCAAGAAACAATTTATAATATTAACACATTATTGCACATGTCTTAAAGGGCCAGAAAAAAGGCACAAGACAGGCAGAAATGAACTCCAGACAATGGCTGACAGACAGAACCCTTTAAAACAGAGCAAATAAGAGAAAAATCTCCTTCCCCAGTGGCACCACAGATGTCCCCACAAGGGGACCAAATGTTTTCACAGAGGAGCAACCTGAAATGTAAAATAAAGTGTCTCCATGGTGACTTTACTGCATTTAGTGTCCCCTTTTTGTTTTTCTCTTTTTTTAAGAAGACAGAGGCGGCATTATCCTTACAGTGCAGGGAACGAAGGAGGGAATTCCCTGAATAAACAGGGCTTTGGCAGATGCTGGGAGATACTCAGTTCTTCATTCCCCAGCAGGCATTGCCATCTGCACTGGGTGTGCTCCAGGCAGCCAGCTAGGGGCTTCTCTCATTCTGCTTAACAAATGGTGGTAAAGTTCATCACAGTTCCTTAAAACACAGTCCAAAGGGGTGTCAGGCTTACTTGCTTTGTTACCCATTTTCACGTTCAATATCCTTAAGATTTTATCACAGAAATCACAAAACAAAATGCACAAAAACAAAAGAACATATAGAATACAGAACAAAACACACACACACACACACACACAAAAAAAAAAAAAAAAAAAAAAAAACAGAATCCCGGTGCCAAAACAGAAAAACAGAGGAGCAATTCAACGTCTTGCTAAAGCTCTGGGGTAGGAGCACGTGCGTGTTCCTCGGCACCTCTCTAACCTTGAAAGGAATTCCCTACAGAACGGAACAAAGGACAGAACGATTCTCATTACTGTCCTGGACAGGAGTGTATGTGAGCCTCCCCAGGCCACCTCTCTGTCATTAGAATAGATCTCCCTTAACCAGATATAAGATGTTATCAAGGTGCCACTTACCTATGGAGGCCTCCTCCACCAGGTGCTTGCTAATAGTTTCAGTGCGGTGGTTCACTGCAGTGCTCCCCAGACCGACGGCTCACTCCAAGGCCTTGGAACATCTCAAGTTGTGCACCCCCTAGAGTGGCTCCCCAGCCCGTAGCCCTGGAGGGAAGGCCAGCTTCAGAATTTTCAGCAGTCTGGTCTTGTGATCTGGTCGGGCAGGGTCATCTCACTGGGGAACTCCAAAATGTTGGACTAGGATGCAAGAAAAGACCACTGACTCCAATTAAAATCAAATTAAGGCAAGCTTATTATTAAAACCGGCCAGGCTGCCTCTCCCTCCAAAAATGGCGGGAACAAGACAGCAACACCACCTTTCCTACAGCCCAGCTATATAGCCCAGAAAGTTACACAAAAAGGGGGTTACAGATAACAGAACTTTGAAAGCATCACACTAATGGTAGTTTACATTTTTTTTGCTGGCCCCAACATCAGAAATTATGAGGACCATTAGAGACTCAGAGAGGGTCGTTGTCTGGCTTGGGAAGGCCAATATTTATTAGGTGTCACTAATGTTTCAGAGAGCACTGTTATCTGGTCAGAGAGCCAGGCATGGATGAGTTCAAGGCACGGGCACGCATTCCAAGCAGGTTCAGAATTTGCAGTAATTTATAGTAAAGCCCAAATTATCTTTTCACGGCTTTCTGGCAAGATGGCTCCCAATTCTAATAAAAGATCAGGTTGGGTCTATCAAGCCTGTCCTTTACTTTTGGAAACTCCTCTACAACCTGCAAGGTTGTGAACTCCTGACCATTTTACATTCCAGATACGTATTCACAGATTTTCTAACTCTTGTCCTCCAACTGTGTTTTACTTGGGGTGAAGGTAATATCAAGGCATTGTTCTGGATGAGAGTGGGAAGATTTTTGTGTAGCACATATTTGCATACACATTTAGGAGATCACTCCTCCTAAACACTGTTGGAACAGAAAATTCAATCTATGGGGGAGCTTCCTAGCTGAACAACATTATACATAAATTCAAGTTCATTAAATAAATAGTTTTGGATCAGTGGATGATATATATTTCAAGATGGATTTAAATTGGCATATATATTGCTACATTTTAATGTCCATGTGACTTTTGTGTTCATAATTTTTTGTGATTGATGTGGATTTATAATCAAATTTTCACAAGATTGTTCTCAGAAATATTCATCCAACTTAAATACATACTTTTTTCCTAGTACTGAAAAGTAACTTCAGTGAATGGTGCATAAAAATCCTAATATTTCTACAGTAACTGACCCAGATTAACATCAATGCAAGTAGATTCCTATGGGACATGATGTGTATTTTGATGTTCATTTTTATTCATCACCGGTACATTACTATTTCTGCAGTTTATGCACATTATATATAGTATGATATATAATGTTCAATCACTTCCTGCTTGAGAACACATGTATTCTTACAGGTTTCTTGACTATTCTTTTCATGAGACTTCTTTCCAAACACATTATTTTTGATTTCCATAATCACTTTTGAAACAAAACTCACACACCTTTCAGGATAAACCACAACCATAATATTACCATTAGATGTATAACTGGTTGCAGTGAATGATTGTATATCAATGTGAGATTTCTTTTATATTTTCAGATATCAATTCAATCCATTATTTAAAGTGGAACCAGTTATATTATTTATTCACATGATGGTCAATTGATGCATTATCAATATATTCTATGACACAGGGTATACCCCTTTGTACCCCAAATACTAATTTATATTTCTTCAAAATAGTGCTCCCAGAAATGGTGGAAGGAATACTCATGTCACCTGATCTACATATACATTTTATCACAATAATATTCTGGACACAAAATGCAAAGGTCACACTTATGATTTTACCAAAGCCTAAATAAAAAGTGAGCATGGATTAATAAAAACATCCATGTCCTGGTTACCTAATGCTCTCAAAAGTCAATCCAATTTGTGACAACATATTAGTTTCTGCCTAAGATTATATATTCAGACTCAAACCGTTGAAAATGTCTAAACAAATTACACACTTTATACTTTTACTGACTTCCTAATGTCTCTATTTATATCTGCTTTCCTACATATTTTCCCCAATTCGTCATTGTGCTGACATTTACATTCACTCTCTACCCGAAACCTTATTTGTAAAGAACTTTTGGTACAAATGCTATACTAACTCTTCTTTCTAAATCTACTGACTATCTTGCTAATCTTACAGACTATCCCTTTTTTATTGGATATTCTGTATGTTATACAATCATCCAGTGTATAAGATCCTATTTCTTTGTATATCGATTTATCTGAGACATCTGTGCAGAATATAATTCAAAGCAAAGTATGCTACTCAAGGGCCCAATGTCCTACTTGGCTTCAAGTCTTCCCTAGATTTCTGTTTCCATACTTATATTTCACCTATATATTCTTGTAAATATCTCAGGTTCCCAATACCATTATTCATCCAGCAGAATGATTCCTAACCCAAATAGAACATGATATTAACACTAACCATACACTGTTCCCTCAATCTAACTTTACAGCAGTGCATGGATAGAGTTGGTCTTACAATACAGGAATATAGGGGATCTTCCACCTGCTGAGAATCTCAAAGATCCATGCAGAAATTATCCCTGAAGAAGATATAGAATGCTATGAAGGACCTGAGAGACCAAAAGTCATTTTCCATGGCAAATAACCTTGTCAGGATGAAGAGATGTGTCTGAATAAGCCTCTCGCATTTTAATGTAGACAAAATGGACAAAACCAAGCCTGTGTGGAGATCTCTCCCCGAGTACCTATGGTTGATATATCATTCTAACTTGTGAAAGTGTCACAGGAAGTAGGGGCAGCCTCCATCTCATGGGACCCTAGGAAGAAACTGTTAGGACAAAGTGTTTGCCAAGGCTGTGAGCTCATTCAGTTCATGAAGGAAGTGACCTACCTCACTTCTTTGGGATGGAACTCTCTGAACTTGGGATCCCGGAAACCAGGCACCCAGGGCCAGGCCCAGTAACAGTCACAGAGATCTCACTTGTTTGGATTTATCATGGAAAGAGTCAGTCTTTCTTGGTACCTACAGATGTGAAGATGGCCAAATGCCAGAAAAAATCTGAAGAGGTGTCTTTCCTGAGAAAGCAGGTAGTGGCGGCTCAAAGCTGGCTCCTGAGAACTTCACAGAGTGGGCCTAGGAGTCCAGATTTGAGAACAGACAGGCCATTTCGGGTGAACAAAGAATGGCTCACCAGGCAGAGGACACTCCGGTTAGTAACAGACCTTCTTGGGGGAAGGAGGTGCATTTGTGGGAATGAGTGTGGGTTTGTGGTTTTGTCTCATGTTCTGAGAATACGTAGGAAAGTTGGTTTGTTTGTTTTGGAGTGGACTGTTTCTATTAAGTCATTTGACAAGGCAAGTGTTTCTATGTCTGTGTATCCCACTTTGTCCGTGGGTGTAGACATTACAAAAGAAAATGCAACAATGGATGTGTCCTGTCTAGGAGAAAGCTTCCCAACATTCACGCTGCCCAATTTATAAAAGGACAGTGGATTGCCTTATTTGTGGGCAAGACCTGCAATCTTCCTAAGTTCCTGTTTTCATCCTGAATTCTGGCCACTCTCCAGAATAGGCTCATGATTTTGTGACCAAGATAGGTACCACCTCCAAGCTCTGTGACTTGGCCATGTACTGGATAGCTGAAGGGAATGGCGAGAATCTCAGAAAACTCAGATATCAGTGTTACCAGGAAAAGTCTCAGTGGAGAAACCCTGCTTTGGGACTTTTGCTTACCTATTGTTCTATAGCACTAAATGTCAGGAAGGTCTTTGCCAAGGCCACCCCATTGTGAAGCCTGAATAAAACAGTTCTCTAATGCAAATGAATGGGCATCACCTGTCCCTCTTTGAGTAATTGATTTCGAAAGGGATGTGTCTGAATCAGCCTGTTGGCCCTGTGTGAGGCTGTGGCTTAGATTCTCAGCACCTGATGGATCTAAAGAAAGATGCCATGTGTGCATCCAAAACCAAAATGGCCAAAAGAGCATTCATTATGGATGAAGTCTCTCGCCTTCCTCTGTAAGTTTCCTGACCTCCATAAGGTGAGAATAGGAATCTTTGGGTCAAATGAGTTCTTCAAAGCCCTTCAGAGTCTAGCCCATTGGTGCTTGGGTTTTCTCATGACCCCAATCCACATGAAGAATCTAAACCCCACAGTCAGTAGGCCTCAAATTGGAGAAGTGGAACAGTAATAATGGTAGGCCTATTTGATCACTCCTGGTTCACAGGAAGGGTTTCCAGGCCACCCTGACTTTAGGCAAATGATGGGCAAGGGAGCTTATTTTGGACACTGTCTTGTCCAGCGCCCCTCATAGAAACCTCCAGCTAGAGGTTATGATGAGTGTCTATGTGGAAAAGATGAGGGCCATATGGGAGTGTTTTCGTTTAAATTTTGGTCATTTGTGTGGCGATTGGAAGAAATCACTGGGTCTACCTGGGCTTGAACTCTGGTGTGAATCCACATAGAGACTGAGTTCTGGAACTGACCTCAGAGAAGAATTGCCATGAGTTTTGTTGGGATTTTAGGAGGCCACGCATGAAAGTAGCCCTTATAAACTTAGATCAAGGCCACAGAGCACTGGGAATCTCAGCCAAGATAATCCATGATTTTCTTCTTAAAGTCTTGGCAGCCATAGTTGAGAGTTAAAACACACATGTACCTCACATTGTAGACTTCAATTGGACTGGCTTCATGTGACCTTTTGTCCACTCTTTGGGAGGCCTTGCCTATGAGAGTTCTCCAGAGTTTCATTGAAATGAGCTTCCTCAACATTGAATGGTTTTTGAAACCCAACGTTCCTCCAACTTCATCCTCGAAAAATGGCTAGATAAACACCATGAAATTTTTGAAATTCCCATTACCAGGTGGCACTGGAGAATCTTTGGATGTCCTATTGCTGATCATGAGTGTATCAGACAGTGCCTTGACTGACTGGGTTTCATGAATATTGTGTAGAACAGAGATGCCAGTAAGTTGGAACCTGCAAATTAGTGGGCCTAGAGCAGTGGTGTGAAGGTGTGTGATAAAATATGTGTGGTGGGGCTATGTGGATCTGCCATTTGCTTCCAAATGGCTTGTGACTGACATGGTACAGCCAGGAGAACCTTCCATGTAAAGGCATCTTTTTATATAGGGAGATTTCAAGGCAATGTTCAGAATCAGGTTGCTATGGACAAAGGGGCAACCCATGTGGGATAAAATCCTGGTTGGTGCATTCACATGCAGACCGTGAGCTCCACATGTGACAGAACTCCCTCCAGCACTGTGTCCCAGTTGATCTCCTTGTATTTCATAAAGAAAATACCAAAGTCCCAGTGCATCAGCAAGAACCACCACGAAAAGTGGAGGAGGACCAAATGGCTTCACAGTTCACACGGTGAGTCACTTAGCTCCCAGTGGCCATAGTTTAACTACAAAGAGAGTATTCGCACTGCTGCCTCATGTTCATTGGAAAATTAGAAACAATGTCCTCCAGGTCACATAGATGCAGACCCAGCTTTGATGGTCTCACTAGAAAGTAAGCTAAAGCTACTGACAACAACATATATTTCAAGTGCCCAACCTCAGAGGCAGTTTATCAAGAAGTCTTTAGGCCAGCAGAGCTCCATGTTTGTGGAGTGTTTACCATGTGCCTTACTTTTGGAAACTGCTCTACCACTTCCAAGGTTGTGAACTCCTGAGTATATTCCATTCCACATATGCATTCACAGATTTTCTAACTTTTCTCCTCTAATTGTGTCTTACTTGGGACGAAGTTAATGTCAAGGCATTGTTGTGGATGAGAGTGGGAAGATTTTTGTGTAGCACATATATGCATACACATTAGATTCATTTTCCAATTTTCCATTCAAAATACTTAATCCCTGACAGTAACTCATAAACTACTAGACTCTGACTGCTAATCCTAATATGATGGAGAAAACTAACCCAAACAGAATAGAAATACAAGCAGTTCAAAAAAGGCATGGTGTATAGTTGGACTTGCCATTTGCATTATGAAGGGTAGGTGTTATAAATCTAGTTAATTTTTAATTGAAATAGTTCTCCTTGTGTTTTTAAAGTTAATAAATATATAAATTCCTGTCTCCCTTTATCTGTAGCCTATTCAGAACATGTAATTTTATATGCACATATAGAATCCTACCTGGTATCACATGTACATTCTTGTGAGGTGGCTGACTTGGCAGATACAAATTATGAGAAGAAATCACTCCTCCTAAACCCTATTGTATCTTAAAATTCAACCTATGGGTGAGCTTCCTAGTTGAACAACATTAAACATAAATCCATGTTCAGTAAAAGAATTATTTTTGCATCTGTTGATGATATATATTTCATGATAAATTTCGATTGGCATATATATTGGTAATTTAATGTCTCTGTGTGTGTTTTTTTGTATATATATATATATATATATATATATATATATATATTCTCCAGATTTTTCAAAATATGAAATATATGTGTCTTATATACACTCCCTAAACTCATTCATGTTCATGTATATGGATTTATAATCAAGTATTCACAAGATTATTCTCAGAAATATTCATCCACATGAAATACATATTTGTTTCCAGTACTGAAAACTAACTTCAGTTAATGTTGCATACAAATACTAATATTTGTACAGTAACTGACCCAGTTTAACATCAATGCAAGTAGATTACTATGGGACATGATGTGTATTTGGACGTTCATTTTTATTCAACACTGGTACATTATTATTTCTTCAATTTATGCACATCATAGGATATATATTTCATCCACAAATTAGCAAACTTATAGGCATTTGTTTCACTTTCAATAACTTCCTGCTTCAGAACACATGGATTCCTCCAGGTTTCTTGTCTGGTCTTTTCATGAGACTTCTTTCCAAACACATTATTTTCAACTTTCATAATCAGTTTTGAAGCAAAACTCACACACTTTTCATGACAAACCATAATCCTAATATAACGTTTAGATCTATAACTGGTTGGAATGAATGTATGTGTATCAATATAAGATTTCCTGTATATTTTCAGATCTCAATTGAATCCATTATTAAATTTGGAACCCATTTTATTATTTATTCACAGTATTGCCTATTCATGCATTATCTCTATATTCATATCACAGGTTACACCTATTTGTACACCCAATATTAATTTGTACATTTGGACACAGAAGCAATGGTCACACTTATTATTTTACCAATGTAAATGTCAGGCGAGCATCGGAGGAAGAGACTACCAGGGACTGTCTAATGCAACAGCCAAAAGTTTATGGGGGTCCAGCATGCTGGGGCTCAGAGCTCCCTTGAATAGAGGAGAGAGCCCTGAGAACAGCTTAAGCAGAGCTTATATACTTTCCTTGGAGAGGGCAGGGAGGGAAGATTATTGATGGGTCAGGGCGAGTGGGTAGTTTGCATGCAAATGGGTGAGGGAGTACATTCTGCAGTTTTGCAGTTGGTACAGCACATTCAGGGAACAAGATTAGCAAACAGTTCTCAAGATATCAACAGTGTTTTGTTAAGCATACCGTAAAACTGGAAGTGACAATTACCTATTTTATTTACCTTTCATTCCCCACTTTCTTTTGGTTACATTAAATCATAATAGTGATCATTGGGGATGTCACATTTTATGTCTGCTAGTGTGGTATATTGATTTCTGATTACCATAAGTTTAACTTGTCCAATTTGAGCTTGGAGAAAGGAAATTACACGGTTGAGCAAACAGGGTCCTACAGTTAGCAATAATGTGAGGATTATTAAGGGACCGGCCAGGGCTGATAAAAGCGTAGTTAACCAGGGGGACTCTGTGAACCAAGACTCAAACCACCCATTTTGGGCCTCTCTCTCTTGTTGATGCTCTTCAATGCTTCTTCTTAATTTAATCATAGATTCTTTTACAACTCCAGTATGGTAGGCATAATAACAACATTCTTCCCTCAATGCAGGACAAAGGCCCCTTCTCTCATGAAGAGGAGGTCGAACCCTCGCCTGTTCTGTAAAACAACTTCAGAGAGAGAGGTTAAAGATTCTTGTAAAGCTGTGATGGTGGTTTTTTAATATCTTTAAGTTTTGGTGTATTGCTGCTTCTAATTGGGTCATTTGTTGTGTCCCATGGATTAGGGCAGTGGTACCTGTGCCCACCTCTGCAGCAACTACTATTCCTCATAGGATGGCTAAAGTGCAAGATACAGGTTGCCAGCAGAACCGGGTTGTATGCCCCCCTATTTGAAATTTAAATGATCCTGCCTCATGATAGAGCACTCGGGGAAACATCTGCACCATTACATAATTAATCACATCTGTTGATAATTCTATGAATAAACAATGTTTAAGTATATAGAATTATACTGTTGTAGGTATGGACAAGGCAAGGCACCTAAGATAGCACCGAAGACAGGGAAACAGTCCTATTTGGTTGCAACCGGATATAGAGGGCATTGCTTCTATTGTAATCAATTAATCCCCTGAATCCCAAGTTTAGGTAGTTTCAGAATTTTGTACCCAACATGTAAGAGAAAAGACTCAGAAATTTACAGTCTGCAGAAGTTCACAAAAAGCAGTTTTTGGTTCTGTTTTTATTTTCCTCTTCTCTGGGAAAGATAACTTTTTAAGGACATCTGGGAGGGGGAGAGCTTTTTTCTTCTCTTTTATTTTCTCCCTGCCAGCTGTTACCATGGAGCCCAGTTGGTAACTTCTTTATCTTGGAAATATAGCCATCTCTGGAAGCCTGAGCTCAAGGCCAGAGGCCTTGTTCACATATTTTGTGAAAAACTAGTAAGGGGGTGTCTAGCTTAGAAGTGCTGATTTTTCCAGCCAGTGGCCAAGTATAACAGAGCAACACGAAAAGAGGAAGTTTATGTACACTGAACTCTTTTATAGGGACTTTGTTGCTGAAAGTCCTAAAGTCAGCCACGATGAAGACTTCTGGAGAAGGCCATTTCAGATTTTTCTGTGGGCCTGGTACAGAGGGGAAGACGGGGAAGGCGGGGGGTGAGAGCAGTTCTGTGGTTCTGAGAATGAGGAAAAAGAGATATAAAAGAATAATGGGAAAAGGGTTTGGAATTTTCCTGGCAACAAAACGTGAGCAGTAGAACAGGTAGAGCAGATGGGAAGACAGGAGTGAGTATCCCAAAAAGCCTGTGAGGGGCATTAAATTCTTAGTAACCTGTTTTTAGTGATGACAAAGCAACTTTAAAGGCCATTTTCATTACAACTTGGATAGGCGTCTGAGGGCACTCCTCAGCTGGTTTGAGCTTTGGGTTAGCTGGTAAGAGGACCTGGTGGGACCCGGTGTGGGCACTGACAGGAGAAGAGAGGAGTGAGTGGGTGGAAGGGTACCTCAGTACCTGCTACCTCAGCAAGGGGGCAATGGTCTGAGAACCAGCGGAGGTTTGGGTTTTTGATCTAGTAATTGGAGGGGAGAAATCAGGTTGTTGATGTGAGAGTGACAGCAGAGAGTCTGGAGCAGAAGGATCTATTGGAGAAACATAGTTCATGATGTGAGCAAAGGAGGGAAAAGGCATACACATAGGGGAATTTTCTTCCATCCTTTTGAGCACTTGCCGAAGTTGAAAAAGTCACACAGAATTTGAGGATCTAGACACCCCTCTGCGGGCCATCGGTTTTGGTTGTCTAATTGGTAATATGGCCAATGCTATGAACTGAATTTGATGAGGAGTTTGGGTTCCACCAGGCAGCCCCTGTATGCTCACATCCCCATGACTTACGGAAGAAGATGGCTTTTCCCCCACACAGCCGTGGTTGTTTGTGGCTTTGATAGTCCACCGGGCAAACATAGTAATCTAGGCTAGCCAACCTGCATCAGACTTGCATGTCCCTACATCCATAATGTTTGTTTCCATTATCTATGGTACGGAAGAAATTTAATGAAATTTTAATGGGATCCTCTTCATCAGAGATATCCCAATTGGAAAGACGTATACTCAGCTGACAAATATCTGGTTGGAGAGATGGCCACCAGGTCCCTAAGGGGGCTGTATGCAAGACAGACCATACTTCTTGTCTAATAGGATTTGTGATCAGCCATCGCTGCTGAATGGGCGGATGATGGTTAGGACTAGTGGTGGCCAAGGGGAGAGTCTATAGCCTTATCCACATGGACAATATGCAATTTGAAAGGGTTACCAGTCTTTTCCACTTTCAAGCCAGAGTCTGGACAGGGCGCAGGCTTGAGATGAGAATTAGGATCCAGGAAGTGATTCCATCTACCTTTACCACTGTAGGTTTTATAAGTAGCACCTGGTATGGTCCTGTCCATCGGGGTTCCAGGGATGACACCTGAAGTCATCTTATGTAGACGAAGTCTCTTATTTGATATCGATGTGGAGTCTCCTCTTCACCAGGTTGGTAGGCAGTGGCCAGCTGGTTTGACAGGTATCGCTGAGTTCTTTCAAGAGCTTTAAGTTTGTCAAGCAAGGGGGTGTGGAAGGGATCGGTAGGTCTTAGAGTTGGGGTTAGGTCCTTACTGGAGGAGGGGCCCCATAGAGAATTTCATAGGAGGTGAGGTTACTCAAAGAAACAGAGGGAGTATTTCTTGCATGAAACAGTGCATAAGGCAGGAGCATAGTCCAACCTTTGATGCCCTCTCTAAGCTTAATTTCGTTAAGGTCTCTTTAATGGTTCTATTAATTTTTTTTTAACCTGTCCTGAGCTCTGGGGTCTATAAGCACAATGTAACTTCCAATTTATTCCCAGGGTCCTGGCTAACACCTTACTTACCTGGGTCATGAACACCGGTCCATTATCAGACAATATACCCTTAGGTAGGCCGTATCATGGAAAAATATCTTTCAGGATTTTTTACCACCATTTGTGCCTTTTTTTGTGTGGAAGGCTTCAATCCATCCTGAAAATATATCTACAAACACTAGGAGATATTGAAGTCCATACCTCGCTGGCTTAATTTCAGTAAAGTCCACTTCCCAGAATTGTCCTGGTCTGGTTGTTCATAGGTGCTATTTTGCAGGAAGCTTGGAAGGGTAAGCATTATCCTATTGACAGAACGGACAGGGTTTTGTTACCCGTTCAGTTATGTCCTTTCGCTGTGAGTCGGTTAGTGGAAAACTCTGTTCTTGATCCTTCAGGAATGCCTGCAGTTTCTTTGAACCAAGGTGTGTGAATTGATGTACATTTTTAACGTAGTGTAGGGATTTCTGAAATTGCAGGCTTGGCTCAGTGAACTTGAGGAGTTCAGTGCCAGTGTTGTTAGATGTTATCAAAAGCTTGCTGGTGCTCAGGGGTCCATTGGAATTGGGCATCTCCCTTTAACAGCGGGTATAAAGGAGAAGTTAAGGACGCAAACACAGGAATCCATAACCTGCAAAACCCAGTAGTCCCAAGAAACTCTCTGTGTTGTCTGCTGCTGCGGGGGGGGGGGGGTGTATCTGCACAACCGTTTGTTTTCTGGGCTCAGTGAGCCATCGTTTACCACCCCTAAGGGAATAGCCCAGGAAGACTACTTCTTGCTGGCAAATTTGGGGTTTTTTGGAAGAAGCTCTATACCCGAGTTGAGCAAGCTTATATAATAGTGCTTGGTTCCCAGACTCACAGTTTTCCTTGGTGTTGGCTGCAGTAGCAGGTCATCCACGTATTGAAGCTGGGTGACTTCAGGGTGCATAGGTCTGAAGTTGTTGACATCTCTGTGGAGGGCTTCATCAAAGAGAGTGGGGGAGTTTTTGAACCCCTGTGGGAGTCTAGTCCATGTTAGTTTACCATACGTTCCGGTTTCTGGGTCTACCCACTCAAAAGCAAACAGCAACTGACTGTCTTTATGCAGAGGCATGCAATAGATAGCATCTTTATGTCCATATCATTTCTACTCAGGGTTCAGAGTGATAAGCAGATTGTATGAATTATTTACCATGGGGTGAATTTCCTGCACTCTGTTGTTGATCTCTCTTAGGTCTTGTATGGGGGATAGTCCCCAGTTCCTGGATTTTTTACCGGTAGCAGGGGAGTGTTCCAGGCCGATTGACAGGGCCTTAGGACCCTAAGGCCAGATATTTCTGAATATGGGGCCTTATCCCATCTTTACCTTTTTTGCTCAGAGGATGTTGTTTGACATTGATTGGGGAGGCTGAGGTTTTTAACTCCACTGTTCTTGGAGGTTGTTTCATGGCTAGGCCTAACCCAACAATTTTGCCCAGGCATCTGGGTAATCTGTTATCCATTTCTGGGGTAGCTTGCCTGTTTGATCAGTCTTGGGGTGTGTGAAAAGTGGATGTTCATCTTCGACTGACATTTATAAAGCCATGACTATAGGAGTTTTTAATGAAGGATTTAGAAATTTCATTTTGGGGCCTTCGGGGTTAAAAGTTGTTTTGGCCCGGAGCTTACTGAGGAGATCTCTGCCCATCAATGGGGCCAGGCATTCTGGGATTACTAGGAAGGAATGTTGGATTTTGTCTTTCCCCATGTCCATGGTCCTCTTAGTTGTCTAAGTCTGATATTTACTGCTGTTAGCCCTTTGAACTAGAGATCTTTTATTTGATAGAGGGCCCAGTGGGGCCTTAAGGGCTGAGTATACTGCTGCTGTATCCACTTCAAAGTTTATGGGGTCCCCTTCACTTCAAAAGTTACCCTGAGCTCGGGGAAGGGATCTGAGCCCCGACATTCTTAGTCAACCTCCAGAGTCAGAAAGGCTGTCTGGCGTGGCTTTCTCTTTCTAGGGCACTCTTTGGCTCAGTGTCCTTTTTCTTTACAGTAGGCACATTGATCTGAGGCCAAGGGTGGCCTCTGGAGGGGACCCAGGTATCACTTCTTGTCTCCCTGTTTCTTAATTTCTGGCCTATTTATTGTTGTGACCAGGACATTAGTTAATACCTTAATCTGTCTTTTTCATCTCTCATCCTCCCTTTGCTCCCTTTCGTTCTCTCTGTTTCTCTCTTATAGGATACTTTCTCGGCTACTCTGACTAAATCTCTCAAAGTCATATCTTGTAATCCATCTAAGTATTGTAACTTTCTTTTAATATCCAGATCAGCTTGCCCAATGAAGGCCATCATGGCATATGCCTTTTGATCCTCTGCCTGAAGATCGAAAGGAGTATATCTCCTATATGCCTCCATAATTCTCTCTAGAAACATAGAGGGATGTTCATCAGGCCCTTGAATAATCTCTCTTACCTTGGCCAAATTATTTGGTTGCCTAGCGGCCGGTTGGAAACCCACTATTAGGGCCCGGCAATAAGTGGACAGATGCTCCCTACCTTCAAAGGTGTCGGGGTCCCAGTTGGGTAAGTTCAAGGGGAAGCCGGCTTTGATTATGTTGGGAAGTTGTGTTGGTCACCCATCTGGTCCGAGGCTATTTTTTTTTCTAGCTTCCAGGAAGTTTCTCTCTCATTCCTCTGTCATGAAGAGAATCCCTAGGATTTGTTGGCAGTCATCCCAAGTAGGCAGGTTTGAAAACGCCAGGGAGTTCTTTGAGTTCTTTTTGCCAGGCCAGCTTTCTCCAGGGAAGGAGGGGCTGTGTGTGTGACAAGGGGGAGTCATTTGGTGGGCTCTGGGCTGGCCTAGCTTCCTCCAGTGGCGGAGAGGCTGAGTCAGCAGCAGGGGAATCACTTAGAGGTTGTTGGGGGTTGGTGGACGAGGGAAGCGGATAAGAAGGCGAGGAGAGTCCAGTAGAGTCTTGAGACTCAGGGAGAAGAGAGGGTGGAGGAGGAGGAGCAGAGGGTTTGAGAGATAGAATCATGGTGGAAGGAGTAGGAGCGGGGGCAGAGACAAGGAAAAGCTTCACCCATGGAGGAGGAGATTTGCAGAGGTCCTGCAAAGTTGAGATATATGGCTGTTGATCTGGATGTCCATGTGGCCCCGGTTGAAATACAAAATCTCTGACTTTTCGAATTAGTGGGACGTAGATGTTTCTAGGGGCTATCCAACTCCAAAGGTGGGTCATTCTGAGGCACAGAGGGTCTGCCAGGTCCAGCGATTTACTGAAAAAGAAAGATTCTGGGCCCTTAAGCGGACTTTGTTCCAGTGATCAAGGGTCAGGAAGAGAGGTGTTGAAGTTCTCTGTCCCAAAATGAGAGATACACAAACAGTGAAAGCAACGACACACTACACTGACAAGACAAGACAATAAAGTCAGGCATTGGACGTCCAATACTGAGGCCAGGCCTGAGTAGCCCGCAAAACCTGATGGGCTGGCAATACCGAATCCGAAGCAAAATATCACTGAGTCAAGGAGACTATTGTTCCTCGATTTCTTGAGTCCTCTGGGGCATCCCCCAGGGACGTGGCCTGTGGCTCTGTGACATGTATGTCAGCTTCTGTCAGAGAGAGCTCACGCTCATCACCCATAGCCATTTTGCCAAGCCCTAACCTGAAACCTAAAACCAAAAAGAGTTGCCTTACTTACCCTGAAAGGAGCCCCTTGGGGATCTTTCATCCGCCGCTGTCGGATCTTGCTGGTGCCTCCAGATGTAAAGGTCGGGCAAGCATCGGAGGAAGCGACCACCAAGAGAATGTCTCCTTCAACAGTAAATGGTTTATTATGGGTCCAGCATTCTGGGGCTCAGAGCTCACTTGAATAGAGCAGAGAGCAATGAGAACAGCTTAAGCAGAGCTTATATGCTTTCCTTGGAGAGGGCAGGGAGGGAAGTTTATTGATTGGTCAGGGCAAGTGGGTGGTTTGCGTGCAAACGGGTGAGGGTATACATTTGCAGTTTGGCAGTTGGGGACAGCACATTCTGGAAACAAGATTAGCAAACAGTCCTCAAGACTTCAACAGTGTTTTGTTAAGCATACAGAAAAACAGTAAGTAACAAGTACCTATTTTATTAACCTTTCACCAAAGCCTAATGGAAAGTGAGCATGGATTACTAAACACATCCATGTCCAGGTTGCCTAATGCTCTCAAATCAATCCTATTGGTGACTACATATTTGTTTCTTCTTAAGATAATATATTCAACCTCAACCCTCTTGAAAATGACTAATCCTATCAGTCACTTTATATTTTGTCTGATTTCCTAATGTCTATTGATATCTGCTTTCCTACATATTTTCCCCAGTTCATCATTGTGACTTACTCTTCACATGTGCTGACATTTACATTCACTCTCTATCCGAAACCCTATTGCTAAAGAACTTTTGGTCCAAATCCTATATTACCCTTTTTTCTAACATACCAACTATCTTCCTAATCCTAAAGACTATCCCTTTTTGACTGGATGATCACTTCGACAATCAATCATCCAAGGTACAAGGTCCTATGCCATTGTATATTGATTTATCTGAGACATCTTTGCAGAACATAATTCAAAGCTAAGTATCCCAATCAACAGCCCAATGCCCTTCCTGGATTCAAATCTTATCTAGATTTCTGTTTTCAAACTTATATTTCACCAATATATTCTTGTAAATATCGCAAGTTCCCAATACCATTATTCATTAAGCAGAATGATTCCTAATTCAAATCAAACATGTTATTAAGCCTAACCATACATTGTTCCCTCAAACTAACTTTACAGAAGAGCCGAGACAGAGTTTGTCTTACAATACAGTAATGTAGGGGCTCTTCCACCTGCTGAGAACATCAAAGGACCATGCAGAAATTATACCCTTAAGAAGTTGCAGGCAGCTATGAAGGACCTAAGAGGGAAAAAGTCATATTCCATGGCAAACAACCGGGTCAGTATGAAGAGATGTGTTTGAATCAGCCTCTCCTTTCTTAATGTAGAGAACTGATCAAACCATGCCTGTGTGGAGAGCTGTTTCCAGGTGCCTATGGTTGATATACCATTCTAACTTGTGAAAGTGTCAAAGGATGTAGGGGCAGCCTCCATTTCATGGGACCTTTCGAAGCAACTGTTAGGACAAAGTGGTGGCCAATGTAGTGACCTCATTCAGTTCCTGAAGGAAGTGACCTCACCTCTCTTCCTTGGTCATCAAAAAATCTGAAATTGTGATGCAGGAAGCCAGGCACCCAGAGCCAGTCCCAGTCCCAGTCCCAGTGGTCTCACTTGTTTGGATTTACCAAGGACAGAGTCAGTCTTCCTTGGTACCGACTGATATGAGCATTGTCAAATGGCAGAAGATCTCTGAAGAGGGGCCTTTCCTGAGAAAGCAGGTATTGGTTCACCACTGGCTCCTGACAACTTCACAGAGTTGGCAAAGGAGACCAGATCTGAGAAAGGGCAGGCCATTTCAGGGGAACATAGTATGGCCCACCAGTTAGAGGACACTCCGGATAGTCACAGACCTACTTGGGTTAAGGAGGTGCCTTTGTGGGTGTGGAGTGAGTTTGTGGTTTTCTCTCATGTTCTGAGAATAGGTAGGAAAGGCTGTTTGTTTGGGTTGGAGTGGCCTGTTTCTAGTAAGTCGTTTGACAAGGCTAGTGTTTCTATGTCTGAGTATCCCACTGTGTCCGTGGTTGTAGACATTAGAAAAGAGAAGGCATCAAAGGATGTGTCCTGTCTAGTAGAAAACTTCCCAGCATTCATCCTGCCTAATTAAAGAATGTACTGTGGTTTGCCTTATGGATGGGCAACACCTACTAAATTCCTAAGTTCCTGTTTTCTTCCTGAATTCTGGCCACTCTCCAGAATAGGCTCATGGTTTTGTTTCCAAGATATGTACCACCTCCAAGCTCTGAGACATGTCTATATACTTGATAGCTGTAGAGAATGGGAACATCTTAGAAAACTCAGATATCAGTGTGACCAGTAAATTTTCAGTGGAGAAATCCTGCTTTGGTTCATTTGCTTACCTATGGTTCTGTTGTCCTGAATGTCGGGAAGGTCTTTGCCTCAGGCCACCCCTTTGTGAAGCCTGAAGAAAACAATTTTCAAATGGAAATGAATGGGCATCACCTGTGGTTCTTTGCTTAATTGCTTGTAAAAGGATGTGTCTAAATCAGCCTCTTGGCCCTGTATGAGGTTGTGGCTTAGATTCTCAGCACATGATGGATCTAAGGATAGATTCCATGTGTGCAATCAAAACCAAAATGGCCAAAAATCTGTCATTGTTGATCAGTCTCTTGCCTTCCTCTGTTAGGATTCTGACCTCTGTCAAGTGAGAATAGGGATCCTTTAAGTCAAATGAGTTCTTTGAAGAACTGCAGAGGTGCTTGTGTTTTCTTGTGACTCCAAATCACTTAAAGAATCTATCCCTGAGAGTCAGTAGGACTCAAATTGAAGAAGCAGAGCAGTATTCATGGCAGGCCTATTGGATCACTCCAGGTTCACAGGAAGGGTGACGATGCCACCCTGACTTTAGGCAAATGAGGGGCAAGGAAGATTATTTTGGACACTCTCTTGGGATGCGTCCCACATGAAAAACTCTAGCCAGAGGTAATGATGAGTGTCTATATGGAAGAAGGTAAGGACCATGTGGGAATGTTTTGGTTTTAAGTGTAGTCATTCATGTGGCAGTTGGAAGAGATGACTGGATCCACCTGGGCTTGAACTCTGGTGTCATTCCCCTTAAACACTGAGTTCTGGATCAATCATCAAAGAAGTATTGCCATGAATTGTGTTGGGAATTTAGGAGGCCACGCATGAGAGTCTCCGTTGGAAACTGAGATCTAGTCCTAGGGTGGCATTCCACAGAGCACTGGGAATCTCAGCCAGGATATCACATTATTTTATTCTGAAAGACTTGGAAGCCATATTTGCTAGTCAAAACACACATGGACCTCAATTGTAGACCTCGATGGGCCTGGATTCATGTGACCTTTAGGCCACTCTTTGGGACGCCTTGCCTGTGAGAGTTCTCCAAAGTTTCATTGAAATGAGCTTCCTCACCATTGAATGATTCCTGAATGATTTGAAAGCCATAGTGCTTCCAACTTCATAATTGAAAATTTGCTAGATAAATACCATGAAATTTTTGAAATTCCAATGACCAGGTGGCAATGAAGAACCTTTGGATGTCCTGTTGCTGATCACGAGTGTACCAGACAGTGCCTTGATTGACTGGTTTTGATGAAAATGGTGTAAAACAGAGATCTCAGTAATTTGGATCCTGCTGAGTAGTGGGCCTAGAGCAGTAGTGAGCAAATGTGTGATAAAACATCTGAGGTGGGGCCATGTGGATCTGCCATTGGCTTCCAAATGGCTTGTGACTGACATGGTGCAGCGAGCAGACCCTTATATGTAAAGGCAACTTGTTATATGGAGAGGTTTCAGGGCAATGTTCAGAATCAGGTTGCTATGGTCAAGGGGGCATCCTATGTGGTATACAAGCCCTGTTGGTGCATTCTCCTGCAGACCCTGATCCACCACACGTGACAGAACTCGCTGCAGCTCTGTGTCCCAGTTGAACTCCTTGTATTTCGTGAAGCAAATACCAAACTCCGAGTGCAGCAGGAAGAAACATTATGAAAAGTGGAGGATGATGAAATGGCTTCGCAGTCCACATGGGGAGACACTTAGCCCCCAGTGGCCACAGATTACCTACAAAGCAAGAATTCAGCACTGCTGCTTCATGTTTATTGGAAAATTATAAACCATGTCCTCCAGATCACAGAGATGAAGACCCAGCTTTGATGGTCTCACTAGAAAGGAAGCTAAAGCTCCTGACAGCAACATATATTTCAAGTGCCCAACCTAAAGGCAGTTTCTCCAGACGTCTTTAGGCAGGCAAATCTCCAGGTTTGTAGAGTTTTTACACTGTCCCTTACTTTTGGAAACTCCTCTACAATCTCCAAGGTTGTGAACCCTAAGCATTTTCAATTTCAGATATGTATTCAAAGATTTTCTAACTCTTCTCCTCTAATTGTGTCTTACTTGGGGTGAAGGTAATGTCAAGGCATTGTTCTGAATGAGAGTGGGAAAATTTTTTTGTAGTACACATTTGCATACACATTGATCCATTTTCCAATTTTCCATTCGAAATACTGAATCCCTGACACTAACTCATACCCTACTAGACTCTGACTACTAATCCTAATATGATGGAGAAAAATACCCCAAAAGAATGAAAATACAAGCAGTTCAGAGGAAGCATGGTGTATAGTTGGACTTCCCTCTTGCATGATAAAGGGTCGGTTTTATAAATCTACTCAATTTTTAATTGAAATAGTCCTCCATGTGTTTTTTTTAAAGAGAGAGTGAGAGAGGAGAGAGAGAATTCTATAATATTTATTTTTTAGTTATCGGCGGACACAACATCTTTGTTTTCACGTGGTGCTGAGAATCGAACCCATGCCGCACGCATGCCAGGCGAGCACGCTACCACTTGAGCCACATCCGCAGCTCTCTCCATGCGTTTTTAAAGTTAACAAATATGTGAATTCCTGTCTCCCTTTCTCTGTAGCCTACTCAGCACTTGTACTTTTTATATGCACATATAGATTCCTACTTGGTATCACACATATATTTTTATGAGTTGGCTGACTTGGCAAAAACAAATTGTAAGAAGAGATCAGTGCTCCTAAACGCTGTTGGAACTGAAAATTCAAACTATGGGTGAGCTTCCTATTAGAACAATATTATACATAAACCCATGTTTAGTAAAATAAATATTTTTGCTTCTGTGGATGATATATATTACATGATGAATTACGATTGGCATATATATATTGATACTTTTTAATGAATTTTTGTGGTTTTTTTGTATATATATATATATATATATATATATATATATATATATATATACACTCTACAGATTTTATAAAATATGAAATATATGTGTCTTATATACACTCCATAAATTCATTCATGTTCATGTATGTGGATTTATAATCAACATTTCACAAGATTATTCTCAGAAATAATCATCTACCTGAAATACATATTTGTTTCCCAGTGCTGAAAACTAACTTCAATCAATGGTGCTTACAAATCCTAATATTTCTGCAGTAACTGACCCAGTTTAACATCAATGCAAATAGATTCCTAGGGGACATGATGTCTATTTTGACGTTCATTTTAATTCAACACTGGTACATTACTATTTCTTCAGTTTTTGCACATCATAGGATATATATTTCATTCACAAGTTCACAAAATTATAGGAATTTGTTTCACTTTTAATCACTTTCTGCTTCAGAACACATGTATTCCTCCATGTTACTTGACTGGTCTTTTCATGAGACTTCTTTCCAAACACATTATTTTCGATTTCCATAATCAATTTTGAAGCTAAACCCACACACTCTTCAAGATAAACCATAACATTAATATTACCATTAGATGTATAAGTGGTTGGAATAAATGTGTGTATATCAATATAAGATTTCCTGTACATTTTCACATTTCAATTCAATCCATTATTAAAGTTGGAACCAGGTATGTTATTTATTCACAGTATGGTCTATTAATGCATTATCTCTATATTCATAGACACAGTGTACACCTCTTTGTTCCCCCAATACTAATTTATACCTCTTCAAAACATTGCTCCCAGAAATGGTAGAAGAAATATTCATGTCACCTTATCTATCTATATATGTGTGTGTGTGTGTGTGTGTATATATATATATATATATTTCTTTTTTGATCACAGTAATATTCTGGACACAAAAAACAAAGGTCACACTCATGATTGTATCAAAGCCTAAATGGAAAGTGAGCATGAATTACTAAAAACAACCATGTCCAGGTTGCCTAATGCTCTCAAATGTAAATCCTATTGGTGACTACATATTTGTTTCTTTCTAAGATTATATATTCAACTTCAAGGCTGTTGAAAATGTCTAATTCTATCACTCAGTTTATACTTTGCCTGATTTCCTTATATCTCTATTGATATCTGCTTTCCTACATATATTCCGCAGTTCATCATTGTGTCTGACACTTCACATATGCTGACATTTACACTCAATGTCTACCCGAGACCCTATTGCTAAAGAAATTTTGGTCTAAATCCTATACTCACTTTTATTTCTAAACCTACTGACTATCTTCCTAATCTTACTGATTATTGCTTTTTGACTCGATGTTCTCTTCGACAATTAATCATCCAAGGTATAAGGTCCTAAACCATTGTATTTCAATTTATCGGAGACATATATGCAGAACATAATTCAAACCTAAGAATCCCACTCAAGGACCCAATGCCCTTCTGACTTCGAATCTTACCTAGATTTCTGTTTTCATACTTACATTTCACCTATATATTCTTGTAAATATCACAGGTTCCCAATACCATTATTCATGCGGCAGAGAGATTCCTAACCCAAATCAAACATGTTATTAACCCTAAACATACACTCTTCCCTCAATCTAACTTTACAAAAGAGGAGGGACAGAGTTAGTCTTACAATACAGGAATGTAGGGGATCTTCCACCTTCTGAGAACATCAAAGGTCCATGCAGAAATGATCCCTGGAGAAGATGTAGGCAGCTATGAAGGACCTGATAGAGGAAAAGTCATCTTTTATGGTAAACAACCTGATCATGATGAATGGATGTGTCTGAATCAACCTCTATCTTCTAAATGTAGAGAAGATGGACCAAATCAGGCCTGTGTGGAGAGCTCTTCCCAGGTGCCAATGGTTGATATACCATTCTAACTTGTGAAAGTGTGACAGAAAGTAGGGACAGACTCCATCTCATGGGACCCTTAGAAGTAACTGTTAGGACAAAGAGGTTGCCAAGGCAGTGACCTCATTCAGTTCCTGAAGGAAGTAACCTCACTGCACTTCCTTGGTGATGGAACTCTCTGAACTTGGGATCCAGGAAGAGAGGCACCCAGAGCCAGTTGCAGTCCCAGTCCCTGTGGTCTCACTTGTTTCAATTTACCAAGGACAGAGTCAGTCTTTCTTAGTACCAACAGATGTGAGGATGGCCAAATGCCAGGAAAGCTCTGAAGAAAGGCCTTTCCTGAGAAAGCAGGTATTGGTTCACCGCTGGCTCCTGACAACTGCACAGAGTTGGCCAAGGAGACCAGATTTGAGATACAACAGGCCATTTTTGGCGAATATAGTATGGCCCACCATTCAGAGGACACTCCACAAAGGAGGTGCCTTTGTGGGTGTAGGTGTGTGTATGGTTTTTTTCTCAGGTTCTGAGAAGATGTAAGAAAGGCTGTTTGTTTGAATTGGCGTGGACTGTTTCTAGTAAGTCCTTTGACAAGGCGAGTGCTTCTATGTCTGTGTATCCCACTCTGTCCGTGGTTGTAGACATTAGAAAAGAAAATGCATCAATGGATGTGTCCTGTCTAGGAGAAAGCTTCGCAACATTCATCCTGCCCGATTTATTAATGGACTGCGGCTTTCCTTATTGAAGGGCAAAACCTGCTATCTTCCAAAGTTTCTGTTTACATCCTGAATTCTGGACACTCTCCAGAATTGCCTCATTGTTTTGTGACCAAGATATGTACTACCTCAAAGCTATGTGATATGGCTATGTACTGGATAGCTGAAGGGAAAGGCGAGCATCTAGGAAAACTCAGATATCAGTGTGACCAGGAAAGTCTCAGTGGAGAAACCCTGCTTTGTGCGTTTTGTTTACCTATTGTTCTGTTGCCCTGAATTTCAGGAAGGTTTTTGCCTCAGACCACTCCTTTGTGAATATGAATTCAATCCATTATTTAAAGTGGAACCAGCTATACTATTTATTCACAGTATGGTCTATTCATGAATTATCTGTATATACATAGACACAGGGTACAGCTTTTTGTACAACCAATACTTATGTATATGTCTTCAAAATATTACTCACAGAAATGGTGAAAGAAATACTGATGTCACCTAATCTACATATACATTTTATCACAGTAATATTCTGGACACAAAATGCAAAGTTCACACTTATTATTGTACTAAAGCCTAAATGGAAAGTGAACATGGATTACTTCCATGTTCAGGTTGCCTAATGCTCTCAAATATCAATCCTATTGGTGACTACATATTTGTTTCTTCCTAAGATTATATATTCAAAATCAACCCTGTTGAAAATATCTAATCATATGACTCACTTTATACTTTACCTGATTTTGTAATATCTCTTTTTTTAATGTTAGGATGAGCCAATTTAG
Source organism: Callospermophilus lateralis (assembly GCF_048772815.1). Taxonomy (NCBI): domain Eukaryota; kingdom Metazoa; phylum Chordata; class Mammalia; order Rodentia; family Sciuridae; genus Callospermophilus; species Callospermophilus lateralis. The sequence goes on from NW_027512636.1 coordinate 371,756, forward strand.
TACTTTTTAAAATTTTTATTTTTTTCATCTTTCATAAATTTGATTCAAGTGAGTTATGCATTTCCATTTTTACCCCAAATACAGATTGCAGAATCACATCAGTTACACATTCACAATGTTTACATAATGCCATATTAGTGACTGTTGTATTCTGCTGACTTTCCTATCCCCTACTATCCCCCCTCCCCTCCCCTTTCATTTTTCCTCTCTACCTCATCTGTTATTGTTCCGTTCTCTCCCTTCCCCCCCCTTTCCCCTCACAACCTTGTATATGTGATTTCGTATAACGATGAGGGTTTCCTTCCGTTTCCATGCAATTTCCCTTCTCTCTCCCTTTCCCTCCCATCACTTGTCTCAGTTTAATGTTAATATTTTCCTCATGCTCTTTCCCTCTGTTCAGTTCTTTCTTGCTCTCCTTAAATCAAAGAAGACATTTGGCATTTGTTTTTTAAGGATTGGCTAGATTCACTTAGCATAATCTGCTCTAATGCCATCCATTTCCCTGCAAATTCCATGATTTTGTCATTTTTTAGTGCTGCATAATACTCCATTGTGTATAGATGCCACATTTTTTTTATCCATTCATCTATTGAAGGGCATCTAGGTTGGTTCCACAGTCTGGCTTTTGTGAATTGTGCTGCTATGATCATTGATGTGGCAGTATCCCTATAGCATTCTCTTTTATGGTCCTCAGGGAATAGTCCAAGGAGGGCGATAGCTGGGTCAAATGGTGGTTCCATTCCCAGCTTTTCCAGGAATCTCCATACTGCTTTCCATAATGGCCGCACCATTTTGCAGTCCCACCAGCAATGTACAAGTGTACCCTTTTCCCCACATCCTTGCCACCACTTATTATTGTTTGACATCCTAATGGCTGCCAATCTTACTGGAGTGAGATGGTATCTTAGGGTGGTTTTGATTTGCATTTCTCTGACTGCTAGAGAAGGTGAGAATTTTTTCATGTACTTATTAATTGATTGTATGTCTTCTTCTGAGAAGTGTCTGTTCAGGTCCTTGGCCCACTTGTTGATTTTGTAATATCTCTATTGATATCTGCTTTCCTACATATTTTCCCCTGTTCATCATTGTGACTGACCCTTCAAGTGGGCTGATATTTACTTTCACACTTTAACCCAAACCCTATTGCTAAAGAACTTTTGTTCCAAATCCTATACTCACTCTTTGTTAACCTACCGAATATCTATCTAATCCTACCGACTATCCCTTTTTGACTGGATGTTCTCTTCGAATTTTAATCATCCAAGGTACAAGGTCCTATGCCATTGCATATCGATTTATCTGAGATATCTGTGCACAACATAAATCAAAGCTAAGTATCCCAATGAAGGGCCCATTGCCTCTCTGGGCTTCAAAATTACCTAGACATCCTTTTTTCATTTATATATTTCACCTCTATATTTTTAAAAATATCCCAGGTTCCCAGTACCATTATACATCCAGCAGAATGATTTCTAACATCAAACATTTTATTAACCCTAACAATACACTGTTCCCTCAATGTAAATTTAATGAAGAGCAGGGACAGAGTTGGTCTTACAATACAGGAATGTAGGGGATCTTTCACCTGTTTAGAACCACAAGTTCAATGCAGAAATGATCCCTGGAGAATATGTAGTCAGCTATGGAGGACCTGAGAAAGCAAAAGTAATCGTCCATGGCAAAATACCCGGTCAGGATGACGGGATGTGTCTGAATCAGAACCTCTCTTCTCAATGTAGAGGAGATGGACCAAACCAGGCCTGTGTGGAGAGCTATTACCGGGTTCCTATGGTTGATATACCATTCTAACTTGTGAATGTTTCACAGGAAGTAGGGGAAGCCTCCATTTAATGAGACACTTGGAAGCAACTGTTAGGATAAAGTGGTTGCCAAGGCAGTGACCTAATTCAGTTCCTGAAGGAAGTGACCTCACCTTACTCCCTTGGTGATGGAACTCTCTGAACTTGGGATCCTGGAAGCCAGGCACACAGAGCCAGTCCCAGTACCAGTCCCAGTGGGTTCACTTGTTTGGAATTACCAAGGACAGAGTCAGTCTTTCTTTGTACCTACTGATGTTAGAATGGCCAAAAGCCAGGACAGCTCTGAAGAGGGGCCTTTCCTGAAAAAGCAGGTAGTGGCCCACTGCTGGCTCCTGACAACTTCATAGAGTTGGCCAAGGAGACCATATTTGAGACAGGACAGGACATTTCGGGGGAACATTGTGTGGCCCACCAGTCAGAGGACACTCCATAGAGTCACAGACCTACTTAGGGTAAGGAGGTGCCTTTGTGGGTGTGGTTGTGAGTTTGTGATTTTGTCTCATGTTGTGAGAATAGGAAGGAAAGGTGGTTTGTATGGTTTGGAGTGAACTGTTTCTTGTAAGTCGTTTGAAAAGGCGAGTGATTCTATGTCTGTGTATCCCATGGTGTCCGTGGTTGTAGACATTAGAAAAGAGAGTGCATCAATGGATGTTTCCTGTCTAGTAGAAAGCTTCCCATTTCATCCTGCCCAATTTATGAATGGATTGCGGCTTTACTTAAAGATGGGCATAACCTACTACATTCCTAATTTTCAGGTTTCTTCATGAATTCTGTTCACTCTCCAGGATAGGCTCATGGTTTTGTGTCTAACATATGTACCACCTCCAAGCTCTGTGACATGGTCATGTACTGGATAGCTGAAGGGAATGGCGAGCATCTCAAAAAACTCAGATATCAGTGTGACCAGGAAATTCTCAGTGGAAAAACCCTGCTTTGGGCATTTTGCTTATATATTGTTCTGTTGAACTGAATGTCAGGAAGTTCTTGCTCTGGCCACCCCTTTGTGAAGCCTGAAGTAAACAGTTTTCAAATGGAAATGAATGGGCATCACCTGTGGCTCTTTGCTTAATTGCTTTGGAAAGGGATGTGTCTGAATTAGCATCTTGGCCCTGTGTGAGTTTGTGGCTTAGATTCTCAGCACCAGATGGATCTAAAGAAAGATCCCATGTGTGCATCTAAAACCAAAATGGCAAATAGACCAGTCATTGTGGATAAAGTCTCGCTTTCCTCTGTGAGGTTCCTGACCTCTATCAAGTGAGAATAGGGATCCTTTGTGTCAATTGAGTTCTTCAAAGCCCTGCATAGGTGCTTGGGTTTTCTCATGACTCTAATTCACATAAACAATCTATACCTCTAACTCAGTAGGCCTCAAATTGAAGAAGCGCTGCAGTATTAACGGCATGCCTATTTGATCACTCCTGGTTCACAGGAAGTATGTCCAGGCCACCCTGACTTTAGGCAAATGAGGGGCAAGGGAGCTTATTTTGGACACTGTCTTGGACTGCGCCCCTCATGGAAACCTCCAGCCAGAGGTTATGATGAGTATCTATATGGAAACAGATGAGGGCCATGTGGGAGTGTTTTGGTTTTAATTGTGGTCATTGTGTGGCAGTTAAAGGAGATGCCTGGGTCCACATGGGCTTGAACTCTGGTGTGATTACACTTAGAGAGTGCATTCTGGATCTGATCTCAGAGAACTTGTGCCATGTACTGTGTTGGGATTCTAGGAGGGCACGCATGAGAGTCTCCCTTGGAAACTGAGATCTAGGCCCAGGGTGGCTTTCCACAGAGCACTGGGAATCTCAGCCAGGATATCACATGATTTTTTTTTTTTTCTGAAAGACTTGGCAGGCACGGGTGACAATCAAAACACACATGGACCTCACATTGTAGACCTCAGTGGGTCTGATTTTATGTGACATTTTGGCCACTCCCTGGGAAGCCTTGTCTGTAACAGTTCTACAGAGCTTTCATTGAAATGAGGTTTCTCATCATTTAATGGTTCCTGTACGAATTGAAATCCACAGTGCCTCCAACTTCATCCGTGAAAAATGGCTAGATAAATACAATAAAATTATTGAAATTTCCATGACCAGGTGGCACTGTAGAAAATTTGGAAAACCGGTTGCTGATCATGAGTATACCAGACAGCACCTTGATTGACTAGGTTTCATCAAAATGGTGTAGAACAGAGATGCCAGTAAATTGGAGGCTGCTGAGTAGTGGGCCTAGAGCAGTGGAGGGGGGGGTGTGTGATGAAACATCTGTGGTGGGGCCATGTTGATCTTCCATTGGCTCCGAAATGCCTTGTGACTGACATGGTACAACCACCAGACCCTTATATGTAACGGCATCTTGTTATATAGAGAGGTTTCAGGGAAATGTTGAGAATTATGTTGCTATGGTCAAGGGGAAAAGCTTTGTGGAATAGAAGCATTGTTGGTATATTCTCTTGCAGACCCTTACCCACCACACGTGACAGAACTCCCTCAAGCACTGTGTCCCAGGTGATCTTTTTTTACTTCATAAGCAAATACCAAACTCCCAGTGCAGCAGCAAGAAACACCAGGAAAAGTAGAGGATGACCAAATGGCTTCACAGTCCACACGCAGAGACACTTAGGCCCCAGTGGACACAGTTTACCTACATAGAGAGAATTCAGCACTGCTGCCTCATGTTCATTGGAAAATATGAAACCATGTCCTCCAGGTCGCATAGATGCACACCCAGCTTTGATGGTCTCAGTACAAAGAAAGCTCCTTACGAAAACATATATTTCAAGTGCCCAACCTCAGAGGCAGTTTCTCAAGAAGTCTTTAGGGCAGCAGAGCTCCATGTTTGTGGAGTGCTTACCCTGTCCCATACTTTTGAAAACTCCTCTACGACCTCCAAGGTTGTGAACTCATGAGAATATTCATTTCCAGATATGTATTCACAGAATTTTTAACTCTTCTCCTCTAATTGTGTCTTACTTGGGACGAGGGTAATGTCTAGGCATTGTTCTGAATGAGAGTGGGAAGATTTTTATGCAGCATATATTTGAAATACTAAATCCCTGACACTAACCCATTCCCTACTAGACTCTGACTACTAATCCTAATATGATGGAGAAACATAACCCAAACAGAATAGAAATACAAGCATTTCAGAGGAGGCAGGGTGTATAGTTGGACATGCCTTTTGAAATATATAGGGTAGGAGTTATAAATCTAGTCAATTTTTAATTGAAATAGTTCTACATGTGTTTTTAAAGTTAACAAATATATGAATTACTGTCTTCCTTTCTCAGTAGCCTATTCAGCACATGTGTTTTAATATGCACATATAGAATCCTACCTGGTGTCACACGTACATTCTCGTGAGGTGGCTGACATGGCACATACAAATTGTGAGAAGTGATCACTCCTCCTAAACAATGTTGGAACTGAAAATTCAACCCATGGGTGAGCTTACTATTTGAACAAACTTATATAAAAATCCATATTCATTAAAATGAATATTTTCGGATATGATGATGATATATATTTCATGATGAATTTCAATTGGCATATATATTGCTATTTTTAATATATATATATATATATATATATATATATATATATATATATATATATATACATATATATATAAAACATGTGTCTTATTATGCACTCCCTAAATTCATTCATATTGATGTATTTGGATTTTTAATCAACTTTTCACAAGATTATTCTCAGTAATATTCATCCACCTGAAATACATATTTGTTTCCTAGTACTGAAAACTAACTTCTTTGAATGGTGCAAACATATCCTAACATTTCTACAGTAACTGACCCTGTTTAACATCAATTCAAGTAGATTACTATGGGACATGATGTGTATTTTGATGTTCAATTTTATTCAACACTTCTACATTACTATTTATTCACTTTATGCACATCATAGGATATATATTTCATCCACAAGTTAGCAAATTCATACGCATTTGTCTGACTTTCATTCACTTCGTGCTTCAGAACACATGTATTCATCCATGTTTCTTGACTGATCTTTTCATGAGACTTCTTTCCAAACACATCATTTTCGATTTCCATAATCACTTTTGAAACACTTCAAAAGTTACCTTGAGCTTGGGGAGGGAATCTGAGCCCCGACTTTCTTAGTCATCCTCCAGAGTCAGAATGGCTGGCTGGTGTGGCTGTCGCTTTTTAGGGCAATTTTGGCCCAGTGTCCTTTTTTCTTTAGAGTAGGCACATTGATCTGAGGCCAGGGTGGCCTCTGGCATGGGCCAATGTTATCCCTTCTTGTCTACCTGTTTCTTAATTTCTGGCCTATTTGTTTTTGTGACCAGGACCTTAGTCAACGCCTTAGTCTGCCTTTTGTTTCTTTTATCCTCCCCTTGCTCCCTTCTCTTCCTCAGTTTCTCTCTTATAGTATACGTTCTTGGCTTCTCTGACTAAATCTCTGAAAGTCATATCTTGTAATCAATCTAGCTTTGTAACTTTGTTTTAATATCCAAGCCAGTTTGCCCAATGAAGGCCATCGTGACAGATGCCTTTGATTCTCTTCCTGAGGATTAAAAGGAGTATATCTCCAATATGCCTCCATAATTCTCTCTAGAAACATAGTGGGAGAATCATCAGGCCCTTGAATAATCTCTCTTACCTTGGCCAAATTACTTTGTCGCTAGCGGCTGCTTGGAGACACACTATTAGAGCCCGGTGATAAGGGGACAGATGCTCGCTACCTTCAAAGATTTTGGGGTCTCAGTTGGGTGGGTTCAAGGGAAAGCCGCCTTTGATTATCTTGGGAAGTTGTGTCAGACGCAGATCTTGTTTGAGGGATTTTTTTTCTAGCTTCCTGGAGGATTCACTGTTGTTCCTCTGTCATGAAGAGAATCCCTAGGAGTTATTGGCAGTCATCCGAAGTAGGCTGGTGTGAAAACATCAATGACTCAACCAGACCTGAGAGCCTGGTGGGGTCCTCAGAAAAAGGGGGATTATAATTTTTTTAAGTTATATAGGTCTGACGAGGAGAAAGGCTAATACTGGTAGGCTTGCATTTATTCCCCGTGGCCATCGTCAATCATTGGCCCATAGGGATGGAGGGGGAGCATCCCAAGAGTTCCAGGGTTTTCAATCATTCACTGCCAGCGAGTTCCTTTAGATGGTACAGCTTCCTCCAAGGGAAGAGGTGCTGTGTGTGCCGCAAAGGAATTATCTGGAGGGCGCTGGGCCGGCATAGCTTCCTCCAATGGAGGAGAGGCTGAGTCAGCAGCAGGGGAATCACTTAGAGGGTGTTGGATTTTGGGGGACAAGGGCAGGGGATAAGGAGGGGAAGGAGACTCCAGTAGAGTGAAATCTGGTGACTCAGGGAGAACAGAGGGTGTAGGAGGAGGAGGATCAGAGGATTTGAGAGTTCCTGGGGGAAGGAGTCAGAGTGGGGGCAGTGACAAGGAAAGGCTTCACCCATGGAGGAGGAGATATGCAGAGTTCCCGCCGAGTTAAGATATATGGCTGTTGATCCAGATGGCTATGTAGCACCGGCTGAAAGACAATATCTCTGACTTTTTTAAATTAGTGGGAAGTAGAAAGATCCTTCTAGGGGTAATCCAAATCCAAAGGTGGGCCATTCTGAAGCACAGAGAGTCTGCCACATCCGGCGCTTTACTGAAAAACAAAGATTCTGAGCCCTTAAGTGGACTTTGGTCCAGTGATCAAGTATCAGGGACAGAGGCATTGAAGTGCTCTGTCCCATAATGAAAGATACACAAACAGTTAAAGCAATGAAACATGACACAGACAAGACAAGGCAATGAAGACAGGCAATGGACGTCCAACACTGAGACCAGGACTGAGGAGCCGGCAAAACCCGATTGACTGGCAATACCGAATCCGAAAAAAAATATCAATGAGTCCAGGAGACTATCTCGTCCCCATAAATTTACGGGAAGATGATCCAATACATATGGCTGTAGAGTTCCTTCACATCCTTCAGGATCCTTCCAATCTAATACCATTGAACTTCTATGGGGATTATACGCTACTCCTAGGCCTTGAAGCGTTTGAGTGGCTTGTTGTAATGGCCAATGTTTTGGCCATTCTTGACGAGAGATGATGCTAAGGTCTGCGTCTGTATCCAGTAGCCCATTAAATTCATGCCCTTGAATATTTAGTTTAAGCATGGGGCCAGAATCTAAATTTAAAGAAAGCATAGCCCAATCTACACCTGTGGAGCCTAATCACTTGGAACCTCTTTCTACAGTACGACTGGAAAATTTTTCACCTAGGCTGGGTATTATTAGTAACTGTGCTATTCTATCTCCTGGTGAAATTACTAATATACCCTTTGGAGAACTGGCTATAATTTTTATTTCACCTTCATAGTCGAGATCAATTACCCCAGGACTTATCATAAGTCCTTTTAGAGTAGAAGAGCTGCGTCCCAATAATAAGCCTACTGTTCCTTTGGGAAGAGGTCCTTTTACCCCTGTGGAAATGAATTGAACTCCCATCTCTGCAGTTAGTACTGCTCTGGCAGAGTCACAGATGTCTAACCCTGCGCTCCCTCTGGTTTTTCTGATGAGGGATCTGATGGACAATGTGTCCTGGGCACTACCCTGATGTGGTTGATGGGTTTCTCCAGTGCTGCGTATATTTGTGGTTTTGGGCCCCGGAGAATTGAGCCCCCTTGTCCATTTTTTGGCAAAGGAGCTCCATGTTTTTGTCCACGATATTGTGGATAAACACCTGGTCCTTGTTCGTTTTTTGATAATGGTGTACCCTCTATGGTGGTTTGAGAACAGCATTCATTAGCCCAAAGTCTCCCTCTACGGCATCGTGGACAAATACCTGGTATTCTACTCCTTTGATACCTAGTTTTGTTAAACCCTCCTCCTATGGGACAATTCCTTTTAAAATGTCCTGTTTTTTCACAATTGTAGCATGTTCTTGGCCTGGCATCTAAAGCCTGTTTTACTGCAGCTGCCACAATTTGCCCTTGTTCATTAATGTCTCTGACATCTAAAGCCTGTTTTACTGCAGCTTCCACGACTTGCTCTTGTTCTTTAATGTCTCTACATAATTTAATATATGTGTTTAAATCTTCATGTTTCCATGGTCTAATGATATCTTTGCACCAACGATTCGCTTGCTCATAAGCCAGTTGTTTTATTAATGGCATTGCTTGTTGTGTATTTCCAAAAACTCTGGTAGCTGTTTGAATAAGCCTATCTACAAATTCAGCATAAGGTTCATTAGCTCCTTGTATTACCTTAGATAACTGACCTTGTAAACCTCCATTTCCTTGAAAAGTCTTCCATGCCTTAATTGCATCTATAGCAATCTGTGCATATACACCAGGATCATATGCACATTGCTGCTGCTGATCCTCATAAGGTCCCTTTCCTAACAATATATCTAGATTTCTCTGAGAATAACTAGCTGCTGCATTTTGCCTAGCCGTCTCCTTGCAAAATTCCTCATTGGCAATCTTCCATAACAGGTATTTCCTCCATTTAGCACAGCTTTACACATATTAGCCCAATCTGCTGGCTTCATGTTCATGTTGTTAATGGATTTGATAATGCTTACAGTGAAGGGTGCTTGAGGACCATAGGTTGTTACAGCCTCTGTTAGCTGCTTCACTGTTTTGAAATTTAAAGCATGGTAATCTCACTGCCCTCCTGCCTCAAATACTGGGCATGTTAATATTTGAGATCTTGTCTCAGGATTCCAACTATCAACTGTGGGGGTTGGGGGCCTCCCAGCATATGGAGGTGGCCTTGTTAGTTGGACACTTACTTCCTCTGGTGATAGAAAGGTGTTAGTAGCAGTCTCCTGTAGAGGTTGTGCTGTTGGTTGGACACTTACACCCTCTGGTGATAGAAAGGTGTTAGTAGTAGTCTCCTGTTGTAACTTTCCCCCTGATGGCTTTTTCTGTTTTACACTTTCTTCCTCTGTCTGACTGGCTTGAAAGGCCTTCTCTTTTACTTGATTTTTTTCCTCTGTCTGACTAGTTCGAGAGACCTTTTCTTTTACTTGATTTTTTTCCTCTATCTGACTAACTTGAGAGACCTTCTATTTTACTTGAATCAATATGTCTTCTCCTTCCTCTACCATTGTCTGAACTGAGGGCTTTCCACTAAGCAAACAAGGTACAAACGTCCACAAGAGCAATGTGCCAACTGGCAGAGTCCCTGGGCTTTTCTTTCCTATTCTTTTTAAATCTTCACCATGATGGTTCCATTGTGATATATTTAACAACTCCTCCTGAAAAAGCCATGGGCTACATTTTTGTATTGTATCAACGTATGCCCTGACTTTTCTTGATTTTACTGAGATGCCTCCTTCCTCTAACAATTTACTGAACACTCTTTCAGTTTTTTTTTTTTTTTTTTTTTACTAATTTCTGATCCCGTATTTCTACTATAATACAACCCAACAAGATGACACCAAACAAAACAGCTCCTCAGGAAAAGCCGTCAGAGCCCAACTGCCACCACAGGCTTCCCACAAGCCTCTCCCTCAAACACAAGTCTCCTCCTCTTGAGGCCGATTGGCTGGGTCACGTGGGCGAAGCCAAAATGTCCCCCAATGAGCAGTTCCATGGTCTGAAAGGGCAGGGAACCAGCCCAATGTGCATCACCACAGAGGAGCCAATCAGCTAGATGTTGCTGGGGCCGCTGTGAGCCAATCATCCGCTGGCAGTCTGAAAGGTCGGGGAAACCGCTCATTGAGCATCTCAATGAGCATCACCACAGACAAGCAAATCAGCTAGATGATGCTGGGGCCGCTGTGAGCCAATCATCAGCCGGCAGATGGAAGTTTGCTGGCAGCTGCAAGTTTGCTGGGGCTCCTTTGGCTGTGGCTCTCAACAGATTATTCTCAGAAATATTCAACCACCTGACATACATATTTGTTTCCTAGTACTGAAAACTAACTTCAGTGAATGGTCCTTATATATCCTAATATTTCTATAGTAACTGACCAAGTTTAACATCAATGCAGTTAGATTCCTATGGGACATGATATGTATTTTTAAGTTCATTTTTATTCCACACTGGTACATTACTATTTCTTCAGTTTATGGACATCATAGGATATGTCCTTTCATCCACAAATTCACAAATTTATAGGCATGTGGTTCACTATCAATCACTTCCTCTTTCAGAAAACATGTATTCCTCTATGATTCTTTAGTGGTCTTTTCACTAGACTTCTTTCTAAAAACATTATTTTCGATTCTATACTCATTTTTGAAGCAAAACTCACACACTCTTCATGATAAACCGTAACCCTAATATTACCATTAGATGTATAACTGGTTGGAATGAATGTATATATATCAATATAAGATTTACTATATATTTTCAAATATAATTTCAATGCATTATTTAAAGTTGGAACCAGTTATATAATTTATTCACAATATGGTCTATTCATGCATCATCTCTTATTCATCAACACAGGGTAGGCCTATTTTATCTGCAATACTAATTTATAAGTTTTCAAAATATTGCTCCTCATATTGGTGGAAGAAATACTCATGTCATCTGATCTACATATATATTTTACCACAGTAATATTCATGACACAAAATGCAAAGGTCACACTTATGATTGTACTAAAGCCTAAATTTAAAGTGAGCATGGATTACTAAAAACCTCCATGTCTAGGTTCCCTAATGCGCTCAAATGTCAATCCTATTGGTGACTAAATAATTGTTTCTTCCTAAGATTATATATTCAACCTCAACCCTGTTGAAAATATCTAATCCTATCACTCACTTTATACGTTGCCTGATTTCCTAATGTCTCTATTGATACATATTTACTCTCTTTCCTACATATTTTCCCCAGTTCATCATTGTGACTGACTCTTCACATGTGCTGACATTTACATTCACTCTCTAACTGAAACCCTATTGCTAAAGAACTTTTGGTCCAACTCCTAGACTCACTCTTCTTCCTAATCCTACAGACAATCTTCCTAATCCTATGGACTATCCCTTTTGGACTGGATGATCTCTTCTAAATTCAGTCATCTGAGGTACGGCAACCTATGCCATTGTAAATAAATTTATCTGAGACCTCGGTGCAGAACATAATTCAAGCTTAGTATGCCAATCAATCGCCAAATGCCCTTCTGGGCTTCAAATCTTACCTAGATTTCTTTTTTCGTACTTATATTTCACGTCTATATTCTTATAAGTATCAGAGGTTCCCAAACCATTATTCATCCAGCAGAATGATTCCTAACCAAAATCGAACATGCTATTAACCCTAACCATACAATGTTCCGTCAATCTAACTTTACAGCAGAGGAGGGACCGAGTTGGTCTTACAATACAGGAAGGTAGGGGATCTTCCACCTGCTGAGAACCTCAAAAGTCCATGCAGAAATGATCGATGGAGAAGATTTAGGCAGCTATTTAGGACCTGAGAGAGGAAAAGTCATCTTCCATGGCAAACAACCTAGTCAGGATGAAGGGATGTTTCTGAATCAGCCTCTCTCTTCTTAATGTAGAGAAGTCGGATCAAACCAGGCCTTTGTGGAGAGCTGTTCCCAGGTGCCTATGGTTTCTATACCATTCTAATTTGTGAATGTGTCACAAGAAGTAGGGGCCGCCTCCATCTTATGAGAACCTAGGAAGCAACTGTTAGGACATATTGGTGGCCAAGTCAGTGACCTCATTCAGTTCCTGAAGGAAGTGACCTCACCTACTTCCTTGGTGATGGAATTCTCTGAATTTGGGATCCAGGAAGCCAGGCACCCAAAGCCATTACCCGTCCAAGTCCCAGTGGTCTCACTTGTTTGGATTTACCAAGGATAGAATCAGTCTTTCTAGGTACCTCTTCATGGTACGGTGGCCAAATTCCAAGAAAGCTCTTAAGAGGGGCCTTTCCTGACAAGACTGGAATTGGCTCACCACTGCCTCCTGACAACTTCACAGAGTTGGTGAATGACACCAGATCTGAGACAGGAAAGGCCATTTCAGAGGAACATCGTATGGCCTACCAGTCAGAGGACATTCAGAAGAGTCACAGACCTACTTGGGGGAAGGAGGTGCCTGGGTGTGTGGATGTCAGTTTGTGGTTTTGTCTCATGTTCTGAGAATAGGTAGAAAAAACGTGATTTATTTCTTTTGGAATGGACTGTTTCTAATAAGTCATTTGACATGGTGAGTGTTTCTATTTCTGTGTATGCCACTGTGTCCGTGGTTGTAGACATTAGAAAAGAGAATGCATCAATGAATATGTCCTGTGTAGTAGAATGCCTCCCAGCAATCAACTTGTCCAATTTATGAAAGGACTGCGGCTTGCCTTACCAATGGGAAACACCTACAACCTTCCTAAGTTCCTGTTTTCTTCCAGAATTCTGGCCACTAGCCAGAATATGCTCATTGTTTTTTATCCATGATATGTACCACCTCCAATCACTGTGACATGACCATGTACTGAATAGCTGAAGGAATTGGCATGGCGAGCATCTCAAAAAACTCAGATATCAGTGTGGCTAGGAAACTCTCAGTGGAGATACCCTGCTTTGGGCCTTTTGCTTACATTTTGTTCTGTTGCCCTGAATGTCAGGAAGGTATTTGCCTCTGGCCACCCCTTTGTGAAGACTGAAAAAAACAGTTATCAAATGGAAATGAATGAGGATCACCTGTGGCTCTTGGCATAATTGCTTTGGAAAGGGAGGTGTCTGAATCAGCCACTTGGCCCTGTGTGAGGCTCCAGCTTAGATTCTCAGCACCTGATGGATCTAAAGAAAGATCCCATGTGTGCATCCAAAACTAAAATGGCAAAAAGATCAGTCATTGTGGATGAAGTCTCTAGCCTTCTTCTGTGATGTTCCTGACTCCATCAAGTGAGAATAGGGATCCTTTGGGTCAAATGAGTTATTCAAAACCCTGCAGAATTGCTTGGGTTTTCTCATGACTCCAAACCACATAAAGAATCTATACCTGACATTCAGTAGGCCTCAAAATGGAGAAGCAGAGCAGTATTAACGGCAGGTCTTTTTAATCACTCCTGGTTCACAGGAATGGTGTCCAGGCCACCCTGACTTTAGGCAAATGAGGGCCAAAGGTGCTCATTTTGGTCACTGTCTTGGGCTGCGCCCCTCATGGAAAAATTCAGCCAGAGGTTATGATGAGTGTCTATATGGAGAACATGAGGGCCTTGTGGGAGTGTTTAGGTTTTAATTTTGGTCATTTGTGTGGCGGTTGGAAGAAATGAATGGGTCCAACTGGTCTTGAACTCTGGTGTGAGTTCAAGGGGACTTAGAGACTGAGTTCTGGAACTGAACTCAGAGAAGTATTGCCATGAATTGTGTTGGGATTTTCGCAGGCCACACATGAGAGTCCCCCTTATAAACTGAGATCTAGGTCCAGGGTGGCTTTCCACAGAGCACTGAGAATCACAGCCTGGATATCACATGATTTTTTCTAAAACACATGGCAGGCATACTTGAGCGTCAAAACACACATGGACCTCACATTGTAGACCTCAATAGTCCTGGATTTCGGTGACCTTTTGGCCACTCCTTGGGAAGACTTGCCTGTGAGAGTTTTCCAGAGGTTTCATTGAAATGAGCTTCCTCACCATTTAATGTTTCCTGAAAAAATTGAAACCCACAGTGCCTCCAACCTCATGCTTGAATAATGGCTAGATAAATACCATGAAATTCTTAAAATTCCCTTGACCAGGTTGCACAGGAGAACCTTTGGATATACTGTTGCTGACGATGAGTGTATCAGACAGTTTCTTGATTGACTGGGTTTCATGAAAATGGTGTAGAACAGAGATGCCAGTAAGTTCAAGCCTGCTGATTAGTGGGCCTACAGCAGAGATGTGCAGTTTTGTGATAAAACTTCTGTCGTGGGGCCTTGTGGATCTGCCTTTGAATTCCATATGGCTTGTGGCTGACATGGTGCATCCAGCAGACCCTTATATGTAAAGGCATCTTTTTATAAGTAGAGGTTTAAGGGAAATCTTAACAATCAGGTTATTATGGTCAAGGGGGCAAACTGTGTGAGATAGAAACATGGTTGGTGCATTCTCCTGCTGACCCTGACCCACCACACATGACAGAACTCCCTCCAGCACTGTGTTCCAGTTGAGCTCCTTGTATTCCATGAAGCAAATATTAAATTCCCAGTGCAGCACCAAGAATCACGACGAAATTTGGAGGATGACCAAATGGATACACAGCCAACATGTGGATACACTTAGCCCCCCGTGGCCACAGTTTACCTACAAAGACAGAATTCAGCACTGCTGCCTCATGTTCATTGGAAAATAAGAAACCATATCCACAAGGTCACAGAGATGAAGACCCAGCTTTGATGGTCTCCCTAGAAAGGAAGCTAAAGCTCCTGACAACAACATATGTTTTAAGTGCCCAACCTCAGAGACAGTTTCTCAAGAAGTCTTTAGGCAGGCAGAGGTCCATGTTTGTGGAGTGTTTACCCTGTCCCTTACTTTTGGAAACTCCTCTACCACTTCCAAGGTTGTGAACTCCTGATCATATTCCATTCCAGATATGTAGTCATGGATTTTCTAACTCTTCTCCTCTAATTGTGTGTTACTTGGGGCGTAGGTGATATCTAGGTGTTGTTCTTGATGAGAGTGGGAAGATTTTTGTGTACCACATATTTGCATACACATTGGATTCATTTTTCTATTTTCCATTCAATATACTGATTCCCTGACACTAACTCACACCCTACTAGACTCTGATTACTAATCCTAATATAATGGAGGAAAGTAACCGAAACATTATAGAAACACAAGCAGTTCAGAGGAGGCATGGTGTATAGTTGGACTTGTTATTTGCATGATAAATGGTAGGTGTTAAAAATATAGTCAATTGTTAATTGAAATAGTTCTCCATTCTTTTAAATGTTAACTTATTTCTGAATTTCTGTCTCCATTTCTCTGGAGCCTATTCAGCACATGTATTTTTATATGCACATATAGAATCCTATCTGGTATCACACGTACATTTTTGTGAGGTGGCTAACTTTGCAGATACAAATTGTGAGAAGAGATCACTACTCCTAAACGCTTTTGGATCTTAAAATTCCACCTATGGGTGAGGTTCCTAGTTGAACAACATTATACATAAATCCATGTTCACTAAAATGAATACTTTTTAATCTGTGGATGATATATATTTCAAGATAAATTTTGATACCCATATATATTTATATATTGCTACTTTTTAATGTATCTGTGATATATATATATATATATATATATATATATATATATATATATATATATATATATATTACACCCTCCTGATTTTTCAAAATATGAAATATATGTGTCTTATATACACTCCCTAAATTCATTCATGTCATGAATGTGGATTTATAATAAAAAGTTCACAAGATTATGCTCAGATATATTCATCCACCTGAAATATATATTTGATTCCTAGTACTGAAAACTAACTTTAGTAAATGGTCCTTTCAAATCCTAATGTTTCTACAGTAACTGACCCAGTTTAACATCAATGCAAGTAGATTCCTTATGGACATGATATGTATTTTGACATTCATTTTCTTTCAACACTGGTACATTACTATTTTTTTCAGTTTTTGCACATCATAGGATATATATTTCATCCACAAGTTAGGAAATTTATACGTTTTTTTATACTTACAATCACTTCCTGCTTCAGAACACATGTATTCCTCTAGGTTTCTTGATTCATCTTTTCATGAGACTTCTTTCCAAACACATAATTTTCCATTTCCATAATCACTTTTGAAGCTAAACTCACACACCTTTCATGATAAAACGTAACCCTAATATTACCATTAGATGCATAACTCGTTGGAATGAATGATTGTATATCAATATAAGATTTCTTATATATTTTCAGATATCAATTCAATCCATGATTTAAAGTGGAAACAGTTATATTATTTATTCACAGTATTGTCAATTCATGCATTACTTCTATATTCATAGACACAGGGTACAACTCTGTGTACCCCCAACACTAATTTATACGTCTTCAAAATATTGCTCCCAGAAATGTTAGAAAAAATACTCATGTCACCTGATCTACATATACATTTTATCACTGTAATATTCTGATCACAAAATGCAAAGGTCAAACTTATGATTGTAGCAAATCCTAAATGGAAAGTGATCCTGGATTACTAAAAACATCCATGTCCAGGTTGCCTAATGCTCTCAAATTTCAATCATATTGCTGACTACATATTTGTTTCTTCCTAAGATTATACATTGAAACTCAACCTTGTTGTTAATGTCTAATCCTATCATTCACTTTATACTTTGCCTGATTTCATAATGTGTGTATTGATATCTGATTTCCTACATATTTTCTCCAGTTCATCATTGTGACTGACTCTTCACATGTGCTGACATTTACATTCACTCTCTAACCGAAACCCTATTGCTAAGGAACTTTTGTTCCAAATCCTATACACAGTCTTATTCTTAAACCTACCAACTATATTCCTAATCCTACCGACTATCCCTTTTTGAATGGATGTTCTCTTCTACATTTAATTATCCAAGTAAAGGTCGGATGAGGTCGAAAGAAGAGACCACCAAGAGACTATCTCATGCAACAGCGCAGTGTTTATTGGGGGTCCAGCATGCTGATGCTCAGAGCTCACTTGAATAGAGTAGAGAGCCCTTAGAACAGCTTAAGCAGAGCTTATACACTTTCCTTGGTGACGGCAGGGAGGGAAGTTTATTGATAGGTCAGGGCGAGTGGTCAGTTTGCATGCAACCCAGTGAGGGAGCACATTCTGCAGTTAGTCAGTTGGGGACAGCACATTCTGGGAACAAGATTAGCAAACATTTCTCAAGATTTCAACAGTGTTTTGTTAAGCATACAGGAAAAAAGGAAGTGAAAAGTGCCTATTCAATTAACCTTTCATTCCCCACTTCTTCTTCTGGCTACTTTTAATCATAAAAGTAATCATTGCGGGGTGTCACATTCTATGTTTGCTAGTGGGGTATTACCATAAGTTTAACTCATCCAATTTGAGCTTGGAAAAAAGAAATTACACGGTTGAGCAAACAGGGTTTTATAGTTAGCAATAATATGAGGATTATTATTGAACTGTCCAGGGTTGATAAATGCGTAGTTAACCAGGGGGACTGTGTGAACCAAGACTCAAACCACACTTTTTGGGCCTCTCTCTCTCATTGACACTCTTCAAGGCATCTATTTAATTTACTCCTAGATTTTTATACAACTCCAGTATGGTCGGCAAAAACACAACATTCTCCATCAATTCAGAACAAAGGCCCCCTTCTTTCATGAAGAGGAGGTTCAACCCTCGCCTTTTCTGTAAAATAACTTCAGAGAGAGAGGTTAAAGATTCCTGCAAAGCCAAGATGGAGGATTCTAATATCTTTAAGTTTTGGTCTATTGCTGCTTCTAATTGTGTCATTTGTTGTATCCCATGGACCAAGGCAGTGGTTCTTGTGCTCACGCCTGCAGCAACTCCTATTCCTAATAGGATGGCTAAAGTGATGGATATATGTTCTCAGTGGAACCGAGTTTTATGCCCCCCTATTTGAACTTCAAATGAACCTGCATTATGATAAAGCACTCTGGGAAACATCTGCACCTTTACACATTTAATCACATCGTCTTGACAATTTCTTGAAAACATAAACAATGTTTAAGTCTATAGAATTATACTGTTGTAGAGACGGACAAGGCACGGCACCTAAGATACTACCAAAAACAGGGAAACTTTCCATTTTATTAGCAACCGGATTCAGAGGGCATTACTTCTGTTATAATCAATTAATTCCCTGAAACTCACGTTTAGGTAGTTTCAGAATTTTGTACCCAACATATAAGGGAAGGGGCGCAGAAGTTCACAGCCTGCAGAAGTTCACAAAAAGCAGATTTTTTTCTGTTTTATTCGTCTGTTCTGGGCAAGTTAACTTTTCAAGGACACCTGGGTGAAGGAGAGCTTTTTTTTCCCTTTATTTTTCCCCCTTCCAGCTGTTACCATGGAGCCCAGTTGGTAACTTCTTTATCTTTGAAATGTAGCCATCTCTGTGAAGCCCCAGATCAATGCCAAAGGCCTTGTTCACATATTTTGTGAAAAACTAGTAAGGGGGTGTCTAACTTAGGAGTGCTGATATTTTTAGCCAGTGACCAAGTACAACAGGGCAACATGGAAAGAGGAAGTTTATCTACTTTGAAGTCTTTCATGGGGACTCTTTTCCTGAAAGTCCTAAAGTCAGCCATGCTGAAGACTTCTGTAGAAGGTCAATTAATGTTTTTCTGTGGGCCTGGAACAGAGGGGGGAGATGGGGAAGGCATGGCTGTGAGCAGCTCCGTGGATCTGAGAATGAGGTAGCAGAGATGTGAAAGAATACTGGCAAAGGTGTTTGTGATTTTCCTAGCAACAAAAAGGTGAGCAGTAGAACAGGTAGAACAGAGGAGAAGATAGGAGTTAGTATCCCTAAAAGCCTGTGAGGGACTTTAAATTCTTAGTAACCTGTTTTCACTAATGACAAAGAAACTTTAAAGGCCATTTTCACTACATCTTGGATAGGGGTCTGAGGGTTCTCCTCAGCTGGTTTGAGCTTTGGGTTAGCTGTTAAGAGGAACTGGTGGGACCCGGTGTGGGCACTGACTGGAGAAGAGAGGAGTGATTCGGTGGAGGTTTACCTCAGTACCTGCTACCTCAGAAAGGGGGAAATGGTCTGAGATCTGGCGGAGGTTTCGGTTTTTGATCTAGTAATTGGAGGGGAGAAATCATGTTGCTGAGGTGAGAGTGACAGCAGAGAGTCTGGAGCGGAAGGCTGAGTGTGAGGACCTATTGGAGAAGCATAGTTCAGGATGTGAGCGAAGGAGGGAAAAGGCCTCCACATAGGGAAATCTCCTTTCACCCTTTTGAGGACATTCAGAAGTTAAAAAGGTCATGCAGAATTTGAGGATCTAGAGACCCCTCTAGGGGCCAACAGTTTGGGTGATCTAATTGGTAATAGGGCCAATGCTGTGTACAGAATTTGATGAGGAGTTTGGGTTCCATCATGCACTGCCTGTATGATCACATCCCTAGACATACAGAAGAAGTCGGCATTCCCCCCACACAACCGTGACTGTTTGTGGCTTTGGTAGTCCACCGGGCAAACATAGTAATCTAGGCTAGCCAACCTGCATCTGGCTCGCGTGTCCCTACATCCATAATGATTGTTTCCATTATCAATGGTGCAGAATGGATTTAATGGAAATTTAGTGGGATCCTCTTCATCAGGTATATCCCAATAGGAAAGACCTATAGCCAGCTGACAAATGTCTGGGTGGATAGATGTCCACCAAGTCCCTAAGTGGGCTGCATGCGAGATAGATCATACTTCTTTACCAGTAGGATGTGTGATCAGCCATCGCTGCTGAACGGGTTTAATAGGTTTAGGACTACTAGTGGTCAAGGGAAGAGTCTATAGCCTTAGACACTGGGTAAATACACAATTTGAAAGTTTTACCAATCTTTTCCATTTTCCAGCCAGAGTCTGGCAGGGCGCAGGCTTGAGATGAGAGGTATGGATCCAGGAAGTGATTCTGTCTTCCTTTACCGCTGTAGGTGTTATAAGTAGCACCTTGTATCGTCATTTCCAGTGGGGTTTCAGGGATGACACCTGATGTCGACTTATGTAGATGAAGTCTCTTACTTGATATTGATGTAGAGTCCATTCGTCCCCAGGTTGATAGGCATTGGCCATCTGTTTTCACAGGTATCCCTGAGTTCTTTCAAGAGCTTTAATTCAGTCAAGCAATGGGGTGTGGAAGGAATCGTTAGGTCTTAGAGTTGGGGTTAGGTCCCTTACTGAAAGAGGGGAACCATGGACAATTTCATAGGGGGTAAGGTTACACAAAGAAACAGAGGGAGTGTTTCTTCCATGAAATAGTGCATAAGGAAGGAGCATAGTACAATCTATTATGCAGGTTTCTAAGCTTAATTTCGTTATGGTCTCTTTAATGGTTCTATTCATTCTTTCTACCTGTCCTGAACTCGGTGGTTTATAAGCACAATGTAACTTTTAATTAATCCCCAGGGTCTTGCCTAACCCCTGACTTACTTGGGCTACAAACGCCAGTCCATTATTAGACCTTATTACTTTAGGCAGGCCGTATCTTGTAAAAATATCTTTCAGGATCTTCTTGACAACCATTTGCGCTGTTTCGTTTTTTTTCTTTTTTCCTGGAAAAGGCTTCAATCCATCCTCAAAATATATCTACAAAGACTAGGCGATATTTAATTTCAAACCTTGCTGGCTTAATTTTAGTAAAGTCCACTTCCCAGAATTGTCCTGGTCTGGTTCCTCGTAGGTGCTTTTTTGCAGGAAGCTTGGAAGGGTAAGCATTAACCATGACAGACCTGACAGGCTTTTGTTACCCATTCAGTTATTTCCTTTTGCTTTGAGTCGGTTAGTAAAAAACTCTGTTCTTCATCCTTCAGGAATGAATGCAATTTCTTTGAACCAAGGTGAGTGAGTTGATATACATTTTCTACTGACATATTTAGAGCCGTGACTATAGGAGTTTTTATTGAAGGATTTAGAAATTCCACTTGTGGGCCTTCAGGGTTAAAAGTTATTTTGGCCCGGAGCTTGGTGAGCAGATCTCTGCCCATCAATGGGGCCGGGCATTCTGGGATTACTAAGAACGAGTGATGGATTTTTCCTTTCCCCTGGTCCATGGTCCTCTTAGTTGTCCAAACCCGATATTTTCTGCCATTAGCCCCTTGAATTAGAGACCTTTTTATTTGATAGAGAGACCAATGGGGCCATAAGGGCAGAGTATATTGCCCCTGTATCCACTTCAAAGTTTGCTAGGGTCCCCTCCACTTCAAAATTTACCCTGAGCTCTCGGAGGGGATCTGAGACCCAACATTCTTAGTCATCCTCCAGAGTCAGAATGGCTGGCTAGAGTGGCTGTCTCTTTCAATGGCACTCTTTGAAGCAGTGTCCTTTTTCTTTACAGTAGGCACATTAAATTGAGGCCAGGGGTGGCCTCTAGTCTGGGCCCCGGTATCCCTTCCTGTCTCCATGTTTCTTATTTCTGGCCTATTTGTTGTTGTGACCAGGACCTTAGTCAATGCCTTAGTCTGTCTTTTGTTTCTTTTATCCTTCCTTTGCTCCCTACTCTTCCTCACTTTCTTTCTTATAGTATACCTTCTCGGCTACTCTGACTAAATCTCTCAAAGTCATATCTTGTAATCCATCTAAGCATTGTAACTTTCTTTTAATATCCAGGGCAGCTTGCCCATAAAGGCCATCTTGACAGATGACTTTTGATCCTCTGCCTGAGGATCGAAAGAGTATATCTCCTATATGCCTCCATAATTCTCTCTAAAAACATAGAGGGAGATTCATCAGGCCCTTGAATAATCTCTCTTAACTTGGCAAAATTTGTAAGTCGCCCAGCGGCCACTAAGATACCCACAATTAGAGAACAGTGATAAGTGGACAGATGCTCCCTACCTTCAAAGGTGTTGGGGTCCCAGTTTCGTTGATTCAAGGGAAAGCCGGGTTAAATATGTTGGGAAGTTTTGTCGGTTACACATCTGGTCAGAGGATATTTTTCTCTAGCATCCAGGAGGATTCTCTTTTGTTTCTCTGTCATGAAGAGACAACCCTAGGTGTTGTTGGCAGTCATCCCAAGTAGGCTGGTGTGAAAACATCAATGACTCAACCACACCTAGGAGCCGGTTGGGGTCCTCGGTAAAACGGGGATTTTTATTTTTCCAGTTATATTGGTCTGAAGAGGAGAAAGGTAAATACTGGTAGGCTTGCATTTTTCCCCCAAGGCCGTTGTCAATCATTGGCCCCTAGTGATGGAGGGGGAGCATCATTCGAGTTCCAGGTTTTTCAATCATTCACCGCTGGTGAGTACCTTTAGCCGGGCTAGCTTCCTCCAGAAGAGGAGGGGCTGTGTGTGCCGCGGGGAAATTATCTGGAGGGCGCTGGGCTGGCTTAGCTTTCTCCAATGGTGGAGAGGTTGAGTCAGCAGCAGGGGAATCACTTAGAGGGTGTTGGTCTTTGGGGGACGTGGGCAGGAGATAAGGAGGGGGACGAGAGTCCAGTAGAGTCAAATCTTGTGTCTCAGGGAGAACAGAGGTTGGAGGAGGAGGAGGAGCAGAGGGTTTGAGAGATCATGGGGGAAGCAGTAGGAGTGGGGGTAGGGGCAAGGAAATGCTTCACCCATGAAGGAGATTTGCAGAGGTCCTGCCAAGTTAAGATATATGGCTGTTGATCCAGATGGCTATGTGGCCCTGGCTGAAAGACAATATCGTCTGACTTTTTAAATTAGTGGGAAGTAGAAAGATCCTTCTAGGGGCCATCCGAATACAAAGGTGGGCCATTCTGAGGCACAGAGAGTCTGCCAGGTCCAGAATTTTACTGAAAAAGAAAGATTCTGAGCCCTTAAGGGTACTTTGGTCCAGTGATCGAGGGTTAGGGACACAGGCATTGAAGTGCTCTGTCCCATAATGAAAGATACACAAACAGTAAAAGCAATGACACACGACACAGACAAGACAAGAAAATAAAGACAGACAATGGAACTTCGAACACTGAGACCAGGACTAAGTATCTGGCCCAACCCGATGGGCTGGCGATACTGAATCTGAAACAAAATATCACTGAATTGAGGAGACTATTGCTCCTCGATTTCCCGAATACTCTGGAGCATCCCCCAGGGATGTGGCCTGTGGCTCTGTGACACGTATGTCAGCCACCGTCGGAGAGAGCTCACACTCTTCATTGACAGCCATTTTGCGAAGCCCTAACCTGAAACCTGAAACCAGAAAGAGGCACCATACATACCCCAAGAGGAGCCTGTTGGGGTCTCTCGTTCGCCGCTGCCGGATCTCAGTGGAACCTCCATATGTAAAGGTCAGGCGAGCATCGGGTGAAGAGCCCACCAAGAGACTGTCTCATGCAAAAGCAAAGGGTTTATTGGGGATTCAGCATGTTGGGGCTCAGAGCTCACTTGAATAGAGCAGAGAGCCCTGAGAACAGCTTAAGCAGAGCTTATATACTTTCCTTGGAGAGGGCAGAGAGGGAACTTTATTGTTTGGTCTGGGCGAGTGAGCAGTTTGCGTGCAACCGGGTGAATGAGTACATTCTGTAGGTTGGCAGTTGGGGACAGCACATTCTGGGAACAAGATTAGCAAACAGTTCTCAAGATTTCAATAGTGTTTTGTTAAGCATACAGAAAAACAGCAAGCGACATTTACCTATTTTACTAAATTTTCATTACCGAATATACTTTGCCAGATTTCCTAATGTCTCTATTGAAATCTGCTTTCCTACATATTTTCCCCAGTACATCATTGTGACTGACTCTTCACAAGTGCTGACATTTACATTCACTCTATACCCGAAACCCCATAGCTAAAGAACTTTTGGTGCAAATCCTATACTTACTCTCCGTTCTAAACTTACCAACTATCGTCGTAATCCTACCGACTATGATTTTTTTAATTTTTTTTCTTAAAGAAAGAGTTAGAGAGAGAGGGAGAGAGAGAGAGAATTTTTTAACATTTAGTTTTTTTAGTACTTGGCAGACACAACATCTTTGTTTGTACGTGGTGCTGAGGATCGAACTCGGGCCGCACGCATGCCAGGCGAGCGCGCTACCACTTGAGCCACATCCCCAGCCCCCCGACTATCCATTTTTGACTGGAAGTTCTTTTTGACAATCAATCATTCAAAGTACAAGGTCCTATGCCTTTGTATATTGATTTATCTGAGACATCTGTGCAGAAAATAAATCAAAGCTAAATATTGCAATCAAAGACCCAATGCCCTTCTGGGCTTCAAATATTACCTTTATTTCTGTTTTCGTACTTATATTTTACCTATATATTCTTGAAAATATCGAAGGTTCGCCATACCATTATTCATTCAGCAGAATGATTCCTAACCCCAATCGAAACTGTTATTAACCCTAACCATACACTCTTCCCTCAATCTAACTTTACAGAAGAGCAGGGACAGAGTTGATCTTAAAATACAGGAATGTACGGTTTCTTCCAACTGCTGAGAAACTCAAAGGTCCACGCAAAATGATCTCTGGAGAAGTTGTAGGCACATATGTAGGAACTGAGAGAGCAAAAGTCATCTTCCATTGAAAACAACCTGGTCAGGATGAAGGGATGTGTCTGAATCAGCCTCTCTCTTCTTAATATGGAGAAGAAGGACCAAACCAGGCCAGTGTGGAGAGCACTTCCCGGGTGCCTATGGTTGATATACCATTCGAACTTTTGAAAGTGTCACAGGATGTAGGGGCAGCCTCCATTTCATGGGACACTTTGAAGCAACTGTTAGAACAAAGTGGTTGCCAAGGCAGTGACCTCATTCAGATCATGAAGGAAGTGACCTCACCTAACATCCTTTGTGATGGAACACTCTGAACTTGAAATCCAGGAAGCTAGGCACCCAAATCCTGTTTCAGTCCCAGTCCCAGTCCAAGTGGTCTCAATTGTTCGGATTTACCAAGGACAGAGTCAGTCTTTCTTGGTACCTACGGAGGTGAGGATGCCCAAATGCCAGGAAAGCTCTGAAGAGTGGCCTTTCCTGAGAAAGCAGTTAGTGGATCACCGCTGGCTCCTGAGAACTTCACAGTGTTGACCAAGGAGACCAGATCTGAGACAGGACAGGACATTTCGGGGTAACATAGTATGGCCCACCAATCAGAGGACACTATGGATACTCTCAGACTGACTTGGGGGAAGAAATTGTCTTTGTGGATGTGGCTGTTGGTTTGTGGTTTGGTCTCATGTTCTGAGAATAGGTAATAAAGGCGGTTTTTTGGTTTGAAGTGAATTGTTTCTAATAAGTCTTATGAAAAGGCGAGTGTTTCTAAGTCTGTGTATCCCACTGTGTCCGTGGTTCTAGACATCAGAAAAGAGAATGCATCAATGGATGACTCCTGTCTAGTAGAAATCTTCCCAACATTCATCCTGCCAATTTATGAATGGACTGCGGCTTGCCTTATGAATGGGCAACACCTACTATCTTCCTAAGTTTCTATTTTGTTCCTGAATTCACTCCACTCTCCAAAATAGGCTCATGGTTATGTGTCCAATATATATACCACCTCCAAGCTCTGTGGCATGGCCATGTACTGGATAGCTAAAGGGAATGGCGAGCATCTCAGAAAACTCAGATATCAGTGTGACCAGGAAAGTCTCAGTGGAGAAATCCTGCTTTGGGCCATTTGCTTACCTATTGTTCTGTTGCCCTGAATTTCAGAAAGCTTTTTGCCTCAGACTACTCCTTTGTGAAGCCTGAAGAAAAGAGTCTTCAAATGCAAATGAATGGGCATCACCTGTGGCTCTTTGCTTGATTGCTTTGGAAAGGGATGTGTCTGAATCAGCCTCATGACCCTGTGTGATGCTGTGGCTTAGATTCTTAGCACCTGATGGATCTAAAGAAAGATACCATGTGTGCATCCAAAACCAAAATGGCCAAATGAGGAGTCAGTGTGGATTAAGTCTTTTGCTTTCCTCTGTTAGGTTCCTGAAATCCATCAAGTGAGAATAGGGATCTTTTGGGTCAAATGAGTTCTTCAAACCCTGCAGAGACTAGCCCAGAGGTGCTTGGCTTTTCTCATGACTCCAAATCACATAAAGAATCTATACCTGAAAGTAAGTAGGCCACAAATTGGAGATGCAGAGCAGTATTAAGTGCAGGCCTATTTAATCACTCTTGGTTCTCAGGAAGGGTGTCCAGGCCACCCTGACTTTAGGCAAATGAGGGGCAAGGGAACTTATTTGGATACTGTCTTTGTCTGTGCCCCTCATGGAAATTTCCAGCCAGAGGTTATGATAAGTGTCTATATGGAGAATGTTGAGGGCCATGTGGGAGTGTTTTGGTTTTAATTCTGGTCGTTTGTGTGGCGGTTGGAAGAGATGACTTAGTTCACCTGGGCTTGAACTCTGGTGTTATTAGAGACTGAATTCTGGAACTGTCCTCAGAGAAGTATTGCCATGAATTGTGTTGGAATTTTAGGAGGCAACACATGAGAGTCATCCTGAAAACTGAGATCCTGGCCAAGGTGGCTTCCACAGAGCACTGGGAATCTCAGCCAGGATTTCACGTGATTTTATTCTGAAAGTCTTGGCAGCCATAATTGAGAGTCAAAACACACATAGACCTCACATTTTAGACCTCAATGGGCCTGGATTCATGTGAAATATTGGCCACTCTTTGGGAAGCCTTGCCTGTGAGAGTTCTCCAGAGATTTCTTTGAAATGAGCTTCCTCACCATTTAATGTTTCCTAAATAATTTGAAACCCACAGTGCCTCCAACTTCATCTTTGAAAAATAGCTAAATACATACCATGAATTTTTTGAAATTTCAATGACCAGGTGGCAATGGAGAAACTTTGGATGACTTGTTGCTGGTCATAAGTGTACCAGACTGTGCTTGGATTTACTTGGTTTCATGAAAACAGTGTAGAAAAGAGATCCCTGTAAGTTGGAGACTGCTGAGTAGTGGGCCTAGAGCAGTGGTGTGCAGGTATGTGATAAAACATCTGTGGTGGTACCATGTGGATCTGCCCTTGGATTCCAAATGGCTTGAGACTGACATGGTGAAGTCAGCAGACCCTATTATATAAAAGCATCTTGTTATATGGAGAGGTTTCCGGGCAATGTTCAGAATCAGATTGCTATGGACAAGCGGGCAAGCTATGTGGGTTAGAAGCCTGGTTGGTGCATTTTCCTGCAGACCTTGACCCACCACATGTGACAGAACTCCCTCCATCACTGGTACCTGTTGAACTCCTTGTATTTCCTGAAGCAAATACCAAATTCACAGTGCAGCGGCAAGAAACACCTCGAAAAGTGGAAGATGATCAAATGGCTTCACAGTCCACATGGGAAGACACTTAGACCCCAGTGGCCACAGTTTACCTACAAAGAGAGAATTCAGCACTGCTTCCTCATGTTCATTGGAAAATAAAAAACCATATCTTCCAGGTCACAGAGATCAGACCCAGCTTTGTTGGTCTCACTAGAAAGGATGCTAAAATTCCTGACAACAACATATATTTCAAGTGCCCAACCTCAGAAGCAGTTTCTCAAGAGTCTTTAGGCCCAATGAGCTCCATGTTTGTGGAGTGTTTACCCTGTCCCTCACTTTTGGAAACTCCTCTACCACATCCAAGATTGTGAACTCCTGAATATTTTCCATTTCTGATATGTATTCACAGATTTCCTAACTCTTCTTCTCTAATTGTGTTTATTTGGGGCAAAGGTAATGTAAAGGCAATGTTCTGGATGAGAGTGGGAATATTTTTGTGTAGCACATATTTGCATACACATTGGATTCATTTTCCTATTTTCCATTCGAATTACTGAATTCCTGACATTAACCCATACCCTAATAGACTCTGACTACTAATCCTAAAATGATGGACAAAAATAACCAAACAGAATGGACATGAAAGCAGTTCAGAGAAGGCATGGTGTATAGTTGGACTTTCCTTTTGAATGATAAAGGGTAGGTGTTATAAATCTAGTCAATTTTTAATTGAAATTGATCTCCATGTGTTTTTAAAGTTAACAAATATGTGAATTCCTGTCTCCCTTTCTCTGCAGCCTGTTCAGCACATGTATTTTTATATGCAAATATAGAAACATAACTGGTATCACACGTATATCCTTGTGAGTTTGGCTGTCTTGGGAGATACAAATTGTGGGAAGAGATCACTCCTCCTAAACGCTGTTGGAACTGAAACTTCAACCTATGGGTGAACTTCCTAGTTGAACAATATTATACATAAATCCATGTTCAGTAAAATGATTATTTTTGGATCTGTGGATGATATATGATTCATAGTGAATTTCGATTGGCATGCATATTGATACATTTTAGTGTCTGTGTGTGTGTGTGTGTGTGTGTGTGTGTGTGTATATATATATATATATATATATATATATATATATATATATATATATATATAAATACATAAATGCACACACACATATCTATATCTATCTATCTATCTATATATATATATATATATATATAAACTCTCAAGATTTTTCAAAATATGAAATATATGTTTCTTATTATACACTCCCTAAATTCATTCGTGTTCATATATGTAAATTTATAGTCAACATTTCACAAGATTATTCTCATAAAAATTCATCCACTTGAAATACGTATTCGTTTCCTAGTACTGAAAACTAACTTCAGTGAATAGTGCATACAAATCATAATATTTCTACAGTAACTGAGCCAGTTTAGCATCAATGCAAGTAGATTCCTATGGGATATGATGTGTATTTTGACGTTCATTTTCATTCAAAACTGGTGCATTACTATTTTTTCAGTTTTTGCACATCATTGGATATATATTATATCCACAAGTTAGGAAATTTATAGGCTTTTTTTATACTTACAATCAAATCCTGCTTCAGAACATATGAATTCCTCTATATTTCTTGACTCATCTTTTCATGAGATTTCTTTCCAAACACATTATTTTCCATTTCCATAATAACTTTTGAAGCTAAACTCACACACCCTTCATGATAAAACATAACCCTAATATTACCATTAGATGTATAACTCGTTGGAATGAATGATTGTATATCAATATAAGATTTTTATATATTTTCAGATATCAATTCAATCCATGATTTAAAGTGGAAACAGTATATTATTTATTCACAGTATTGTCAATTCATTCATTTCTTCAACATTCATAGACACAGGGTACAACTCTGTGTACCCCCAATACTAATTTATACCTCTTCAAAATATTGCTCCCAAAATGTTAGAAGAAATACTCATGTCACCTGATCTACATATACATTTTATCACAGTAATATTCTGATCACAAAATGCAAAGGTCACACTTCTGATTGTAGCAAATCCTAGATGGAAAGTGATCCTGGATTACTAAAAACATCCATGTCCAGGTTTCCTAATGCTCTCAAATGTCAATCATATTGGTGACTAAATATTTGTTTCTTCCTAAGATTATATATTGAAACTCAACCTTGTTGATAATGTCTAATCCTATCATTCACTTTATACTTTGCCTGATTTCATAATGTGTGTATTGATATCTGATTTCCTACATAATTTTCCCAGTTCATCATTGTGACTGACTCTCCACATGTGCTGAAATTTACATTCACTCTCTAACCGAAAACCTAGGGCTATTGAACTTTTGGTCCAAATCCTATACTCACTCTTCTTCCGAAACAGACCGACTATCTTCCTAATCCTAACAACTATCCCTTTTTGACTGGATGAACTCTTCTACATTCAATCATCCAGGGTACAAATGATATGCCATTGTATATTGATTTATCAGAGACATCTGTGCGAATGAAATTCAATGCTAAGTATTCCAATCAAGGGCCCAATGCGCTTCTGGGCTTAAAATCTTACCTAGATTTCTGTTTTCATACTTATATTTCAAATCTATATTCTTATAAATATCCCAGGTTCCCAATACCATTATTCATCCAGCAGAATGATTCCTAACTTAAATAGAACATGTTATTAACCCTAACCATACATTGTTCCCTCAATCTAACTTTATAGAAGAACAGGGACAGAGTTGGTCTTAATATAGAGGAATATAGGGGATCTTCCACCCACTGAGAACCTCAAAGGTCCATGCAGAAATTATCCCTGGGGAAGATGAAGGCAGCTATAAAGGACCTGAGAGGGCAAAAGTCATCATGTAAGGCAAACAACCTGGTTAGGATGAAGGGATGTTTATGAATCAGCCTCTCTCTTCTTAATGTAGAGAAGATGGACCAAACCAGGTCTGTGTGAGAGCTGTTCCCGGGTGCCTATGGTTGATATATCGTTCTAAGTTGTGAAAGTGTCACAGAAAGTAGGGGCAGCCTCCATCTCATGGGACCCTTTGAAGGAACTGTTAGGACAAAGTGGTTGCCAAACCAGTGACCTCATTCAGTTCCGAACGGAAGTGACCTATCTCACTTCCTTGGTCTTGGAACACTCTGAACTTGGAATCCCAGAAGCCAGGCACACAGAACCAGTCCCAGACCCAGTCCCACTGGGCTCACTTGTTTGATTTTACCAAGGACAGAATCAGTCTTTCTTGGTACCTACTGATTTGAGAATGGCCAAATGCCAGGAGAGCTTTGGAGAGTGGCCTTTCCTGAGAAAGAAGGTAGTGGCTCAAAGCTGGCTCCTGACAACTTCAAAGAGTTTGCCAAGGAGTCCAGATCTGAGACAGTACAGGGCATTTTGGGGGAACATAGTATGGTACAACAATCAGAGGTAATTCCGGAGAGTCAAAGACCTACTTGGGGGAAGAAAGTCCTATGTTGTTGTGGGTGTGAGTTTGTTGTTTTTTCTCATGTTCTGAAAATTGGTAGGAAAGGCAGTTTGTTTGATTTGAAGTGGACTGTTTCTAGTAAGTCGTTTGACAAGGCAAGTGTTTCTATGTCTATGTATCCACTGTGTTTGTAGTTGTAGACATTAGAAAACATAATGCATCAATGAATGTGTCCTGTCTAGTATAATGCTTCCCAGAATTCATACTGCCCAATTTATGATTGGACTGCAGCTTTCCTTATGGATGGGTAGCAATTACTATCTTCCTAATTTCCTGTTTTATTCCTGAATTCTGGGCACTCTCCGGAATAGGCTCATGGTTTTCTGTTCAAGATACTGTGACATGGCCATGTACTGGAGAGCTGAAGGAAATGGGAGCATCTCAGGAAACTCAGATATCAGTGTGACCAGTAAAGTCTATGTGGAGAAACCCTGCTTTGGGAATTTTGCTTACCTATGGTTCTGGTGCTGTGAATATCTAGAAGGTCTTTGCCTTAGGCCACCCCTTTGTGAATCCTGAAGAAAAGAGTTTTCAAATGGAAATGAATAGGCATCACCTGTGGCTCTTTTTTTATTGCTTTGTAAAGAGATGTGTCTGAATCAGCCACTTGGCCCAGTGTGATTATTTGGAGAAGTACATCAGTATTAATGGCAGGCGTATTTGATCATTCCTGGTTAACAGGAAGGGTTTCCAGGCCACCCTGACTTTAGGCAAATTAGAGGCAAGGGAGATTATTTTGGACACTGTCTTGGTATGCACCCCTCATGGAAACCTCAACCCAGAGGTTATGATGAGTGTCTATATAAAAGAAGATGAGGGCCATGTGGGAGTGTTTTGGTATTAATTGTGGTCAGTTGTGTGGCAGTAGGAAGAGATTCCTGGATCAACCTGGGCTTGAACTATGGTGTGATTCCCCTTAGAGACTGAGTTTTGGAACTGAACTCAGAGAAGTATTACCATGAATTCTGTTGGGATTTTAGAAGGCCATGCAGGAGAGTTGCCCTTGGAGACTGAGATTTAGGCCCAGGATGGCTTTCCACAGAGCACTGGGAATCTCAGCTAGGATATCACATGATTTCATTCTGAAAGACTTGGCAGCCATACTTGAGAGTCAAATAACACATGGAACTCACATTGTAGACCTCAATGGGCCAGGCTTCATTTGACCTTTTGGCCACTCTTTGGGAAGACTTGCCTGTGAGAGTTCTCCTGAGCTTTCATTGAAATGAGCTTCCTCACCATTTAATGGTTCCTGAATGAATTGAAATCCACAGTGACACCAACTTCATCCTTAAAAAATGGCTAGATAAATACCATGGAATAATTCCCAAGAGCAGGTGGCACTGGAGAATCATTGGATGTTCTGTTGCTGATCATGAGTGTACCAGACAGTGCCTTGATTTACTGGGTTTCATGAAAATGGTGTAGAACAAAGATGCCAGTACGTTGGAACCTGCTTAGTAGTGGGCCTAGAGCAGTGGTTTGCAGGTGTATGATAAAATATCTGTGATGGGGCCACATGGATCTGCCATTGGCTTCCAAATGCCTTTTGACTGACATGGTGCAGCCAGCAGACCCTTATATGTAAAGGCATCTTGTTACATTGAGAGGTTTTAGGGCAATGTTCAGAATTGGGTTGCTACAGACAAGGGGGCAAGCTTTGTTGAATAGAAGCCTGGTTGGGGCGTTCTCCTGCACACCCTGACCCACCACACGTGAGAGTACTCCCTCCAGCACTGTGTCCCCGTTGAACTCATGGTATTTACTGAAGCCAATACCAAACTCCCAGTGCAGCAGTAAGAATCACCAGGAAAAGTGGAGAATGACCAAATGGCTTCTCAGTCCACAAGAGGAGACACTTAGCTCCCAGTGGCCACAGTTTACCTACAATGAGGGAATTTAGAACTGCTGCCTCATGTTCACAAGAAAAGAAGAAACCATGTCCTTCAGGTCACATATATGCAGATCCAGCTTTGATTGTCTCACTACAAAGGAAGCTGAAGCTCTTGACAACAACATATATTACAAGGGCCCAACCTCAAAGGCAGTTTCTCAAAGAGTCATTAGGCCAGCAGAACTCCATATTTGTGGAGTATTTACCCTATCCCATACTTTTGGAAATTCCTCTACCGCCTCCAAGGCTGTGAACTCCTGAGCATTTTCATTTCCACATATGTATTCACAGATTTTCTAACTCTTCTCCACTAATTGTGTCTTAATTGGGGCGAAGGTTATGTCAAGGCATTGTTCTGGATGAGAGTGGGATGATTTTTGTGTAGCACATATTTGCATACACATTAGATTCATTTTCATATTTTCCATTTGAAATAATGAATCCCTGACATTAACCCATAACCTACTAGACTCTGACTACTAATCCTAATATGATGGAGAACAAGAAACCTAACAGAATAGAAATACAGGCCGTTCATAGGAAGCATGGTGCATACTTGGACTTCCCTTCTGCTTTATCAAGGGTATGTGTTATAAATCTAGTCAACTTTTCATTGTAATAGTTCTCAATGAGTTTTTAAAGTTAACACATATGTAAATTTCTGTCTCCCATTCTCTGTAGCCTATTCATCACATGTATTTTTTATGCATATTTAGAATCCTACCTGGTATCACAAGTACATTTTTGTAAGCTCACTGATTTTGAAAGATACATATTTTGATAAGATATCAATCCCCCTAAATCATGATGGAACTGAAAATTAAACCTATTGGTGAATTTCCTAGATGAACAACATTATATATAAATCGATGTTCAGTAAAATGAATATTTTTGGATATGTGGATGATATGTATTACACGGTGAATTTCGATTAGCATATAGATTGCTACATTATAATGTCTGTGTGTGTCTGTCTATCTATCTATCTATATATATATATATATATATATATATATATATATATATATATATACTGTCCAGATTTTTCAAAATGTGAAATATATGTTTCTTATTATACACTCCTTAAATTCACTCATGTTTCTATATGTGGTTTATAATCAACTTTTCACAAGATAATTCTCAGAAATATTCATCTGCCTGAAATACATAATTATTTCCTAGTACTGAAAACTAACTTCAGTGAATGGAGCTTACAAATCCTAATATTTTTACAGTAACTGAATCAGTTAAACATCAATGCAAGTAGAATCCTACGGGACATGATGTGTATTTTGAAGTTCATTTTTATTCAATATTGGTACATTATTATTTTTTCAGTTTATGGACATCATAGGATATATGATTTCATCCACAAGTTCAAAAATTTATAGGCATTTGTTTCACTTTTAATCACGTCCTGCTTCAGAACACATGTATTCCTCTAAGTTTCTTGACTGGTCTTTTCATGAGATTTCATACCAAACACATTAATTTTGATTTCCATAATCACTTTGGAAGCAAAACTCACATACCATTCATATTAATTATCACTCTGATATTACCATTAGATGTATAACTGGTTTGAATGAATGATTGTATGTCAATATAAGATTTCTTATATCTTTTCAGATATCAATTCTATCCATTATTTAAAGTGGAACCAGTTATATTATTTATTCACACTATGGTCTATTCATGCATTATCTCTATATTCATAGACACAGTGTACACCTCTTTGTACCCCCAATACTAATTTATACGTCTTCAAAATATTGCTCCCTGAAATGGTGGAAGTGGACTCATGTCACCTGATCTTCATATACATTTAATCACAGAAATATTCTGGACACAAAATGCAAAGGTCACACTTATGATTGTATAAAAGCCCAAATGGAAAGAAAACATGGATTACTAAAAACATCCATGTCCAGGTTCCCTAATGCTCTCAAATGTCAATTCTATTGGTGACTACACATGTGTTTCTTCTTAAAATTATATATTCAAACTCAACCCAATGGAAAATGTCTAATCCTATCCCTCACTTTATAATTTGCCTGATTTCATAATGTCTCTATTGCTATCTGCTTTCCTACATATATTCCCCAGTTCATCATTGTGACTGACTCTTCACATGTGCTGACATTTACTTTCACACTCTAATAAATAACCTATTGCTAAAGAACTTTTGTTCCAAATCCTATACTCACTCTTCTTCCTAAACATACTAACTATCTTCTTAATCCTACCGAGTATCCCTTTTTGACTGGATGTTCTCTTCTACATTCAATTATTCAAGTAACAAGGTCTTATGCTATTGTGTATTGATTTATCTGAGACATCGGTGCAGAATGTAATTCAACGCTAAGTATCACAATCAAGGGCCCAATGCCCTTCTGGGCTTCAAATCTTACTTAGATTTCTTTTTTCATACATATATTTCATCTCTATATTCTTAAAATAATCACAAGTTTCCAATACCATTATTCATGCAGCAGAATAATTCCTAACCCAAATGGAACATGTTATTAACACTAACCATACACTGTTTGTGTTAATAACATGTTTACAGAAGAGCAGGGACAGTGTTGATCTTACAATACAGGAATGTAGTGGATCTTCCATCTGCTGAGAACCTCAAAGCGCCATGCAGAAATGATCCCTGGAGAAGATGTAGGCAGGTATGAAAGACCTGAGAGAGCAAAAGTCATCTTCCATCGCAAACAACCTGGTCAGGATGAAGGGATGATTCTGAATCAGCCTCTCTCATCTTAATGTAGAGAATATGGACCAAACCAAGACTGTGTGGAAAGCTGTTCCTGGTTCCCTATGGTTGATATACCATTCTAATTTGTGAAAGTGTCACAGGAAGTAGGGGCAGCCTCCATCTCATGGGACCGTTGAAAGAAACTCTTAGGACAAAGTGGTTGCCGAGGCAGTGATCTCATTCAGTTCCTGAAAAAAGTGACCTCAACTCACTTCCTTATTGATGGAACTCTCTGAACATGGGATCCAGGACGCCAGGCACCCAGATCCAGTCCCAGTCCCAGTCCCAGTGGTCTCACTTGTTTGGATTTACCAAGGACAGAATCAGTCTTTCTTGGTTCCTCCTAAGGTGAGGAGGCCAAATGCCTGGAAAGCTCGGAAGATGAGCTTTTCCTGGAAAAGCAGGTAGCGGCTCACTCCTGGTTCCTGACAACTTCACAGAGTTGGCCAAGGAGACCAGATCTGAGACAGAACAGGACATTTTGGGGGAACATAGTATGGCCCACCAGTCGGAGGATACTCCGGATAGTCTCATACCTATTTGGGGGAAGAAGGTGTCATTGTCAGTGTGGGTGTGGGTTTGTGGTTTTGTCTCATGTTCTGAGAATAGGAAGTAAAGTCAGTTTGTTTGGTTTGGAGTGAACTGTTTTTAGTAAGTCGTTTGACAAGGCAAGTGTTTCTGGGTCTGTGTATCACACTGTGTCCGTGGTTGTAGACATTAGAAAAGAGAATGCATCAATGGATATGTCCTGTCTAGTAGAAAGCTTCCCAGCATTCATCCTGCCCATTTTATGAATGGACTGTGGATTGCCTTATTAATGGGCAATACCTGCTACCTTCCTAATTTGCTGTTTTCTTCCAGAATTCTGGACACTCTCCAGAATAGGCTCATGGTTTTGTGTCTACGTTATGTACAACCTCCAAGCTCTGTGACAAGGCAATGTTCTGGATAGCTGAAGGAAATGACGAGCATCTGAGAAAACTCAGATATCAGTTGACCAGGAAAGTCTCAGTGGAGAAACCCTGCTTTGGGCCATTTGCTTACCTATTGTTCTGTTGCCCTGAGAGTCAGGAAGTCTTTGTCTCAAGCCACCCCTTTGTGAATCCTGAACAAAATAGTTTTCAAATGGAAATAAATAGGCTTCACCTTTGGCTCTTTCGTTAATTGATTTGGAAAGAGTTGTGTCTGAATCAGCCTCTTGGCCCAGTGTGATTCTTTGACTTAGATTCTCAGCACCTGATGGATCTAAAGAAAGATCCCATGTGTGCATCCAAATCAAAAATGGCAAAAAGAGCTGTCATTGTGGATGAAGTCTCTTGCCTTCCTCTGTAAGGTTCCTGAATTCCATCAAGTGAGAATAGGGATCATTTGGGTCAGATGAGTTCATCAAAGCCCTTCAGAGGCTATCCCGTAGGTGCTTAGGTTTTCTCATCACTCCAATTCACATAAAGTATCTTTAACCGACACTCAATAGGCCTCAAATGGGAAAAGTGGTGCAGTATTACGGGCAGGACTTTTTGATCACTCCTGGTACAAAGGAAGGGTGTCCAGGCCACCCCGAATTTAGGCAAATGAGGAGCAATGGAGCTTATTTTGGACACTGTCTTGGGCTGCGTCCCTCATGGACACCTCCAGCCAGAGGTTATGATGAGTGTCAATATGGAAGAAGATGAGGGCCATGTGGGAGAATATCGGTTTTATTGTGGTCATTTGTGTGGCAGTTGGAAGAGATGACTGGGTCCACCTGGGCTTGAACTCTGGTGTGATTCCCCTTAGAGACTGAGTTCTGGAACTCACCTCAGAGAAGTATTGCCATGAATTGTGTTGGGATTTGAGGAAGCCACGCATGAGAGTCATCTTTGGAGACTGAGATCAAGGCCCAGGGTAGCTTTCCACAGGGCACTCTGATCTCAACCAGGATATCACATGATTTTATTCTGAAAGACTTGGAAGCCATTGTTGAGAGTCAAAACAGACAATGACATCACATTTTAGACCTCAATGGCCCTGGCTTCATGTGACCTTTTGGCCACTCTTTGGGAAGCCTTGCCTGTGAGAATTCTACAGAACTTTCATTGAAATGAGCTTCCTCAACATTTAATGGTTCCTGAATGAATTGAAACCCACAGTGCATCCAACTTCATCCTTGAAAAATGGCTAGATAAATACTATGAAAATTTTCAATTTCCCATGACCAGGTGGCACTGGAGAACCATTGGACATTCTGTTGCTGATCATGAGTGTACCAGACAGTGCCTTGATTGATTGGGTTTCATGAAAATAAGTTGGAGCCTGCTGAGTAGTTGTCCTAGAGTAGTGGTTGGCAGGTGTGTGAAAAACATCTGTGGTGGGGCCATGTGGATCTGCCATTGGCTTCCAAATGGCTTGTGACTGACATGGTGCAGTCAGCAGACCCTCCTATGCAAAGGCATCTTGTTATATGGTGAGGTTTCAGGGCAATGTTTACAATCAGGTTGCTATGTTTAAGGGGGCAAGCAATGTGGGATAGAAGCCTGGTTGGTGCATTCTCCTGCATACCCTGACCCACCAGGTCTGACAGAACTCGCTCCAGCACTGTGTCCCAGTTGAACTCCTTGGATTCCATGAAGCAATTACTAAACTCCCAATGCAACAGCAATAAACACATATAGAATCCTACCTGGTACCACACCTACATTCTTGTGAGGTGAACGACTTGGCAGATACAAATTGTGAGAGAAGATCACTCCTCCTAAACACCGTTGGAACTGAAAATATAACCAATGGATGAGCTTCCTAGTTTTACAACATTATACATAAATCCATGTTCAGTAAAATGAATATTTTAGATCTGTGAATGATATATATTTCATGATGAATTTCGAATAGCATATATATTGCGAGTTTTTAATGTGTTTGTGTGTATGTATATATATGTGTATATATATACATACACACATTCTCCAGATTTTTCAAAATATGAAATATTTGTATCTTAATATACACTCCCTTAATTCATTCATATTTATGTATGTGGATTTATGATGATCTTTTCTAAATATTATTCTCAGAAATATTCATCCACCTGAAATACTTCTTTGTTTTTTGTACTGAAAACTAACTTCAGTGAATGTTGCATACAAATCCTAATATATCTAGAGTAACTGACCCAGTTTAACCTCAATGCAAGAAGATTCAAATGGAACATGATGTGTATTTTGATGTTCATTTTAATTCAACACTGGTACATTACTATTTCTTCAGTTTATGCACATCATAGGATATATATTTCATCAAAAAGATGACAAAATTATAGGCGTTTTTTCACTTTCAATCACTTCCTACTTTAGAACACATGTATTCTTCCATATTTCTTAACTGGTCTTCTCAAGATTCTTTTTTCCAAACACATTATTTTCGATTTTCATAATCACATTGAAGCAAAAC
This sequence comes from Callospermophilus lateralis, assembly GCF_048772815.1. NCBI lineage: Eukaryota > Metazoa > Chordata > Mammalia > Rodentia > Sciuridae > Callospermophilus > Callospermophilus lateralis. The sequence goes on from NW_027512636.1 coordinate 411,011, forward strand.
TCACACACCCTTCATGATAAACCATAACCCTAATATTAACATTGATGTATAACTTGTTGGAATGAATGATTGTATATCAATATAAGATTTTTCATATTTTCAGATATCAATTCAATCCACCATTTAAAGTGGAACCAGTTATATTACTTATTCACAGTTGGTCTATTCATGCATTATCTCTATATTCATAGACACAGGGTACACCTGTTTGTACCCCAAATACTAATTTATAAGTCTTCAAAATATTGCTCCCAAAAATTTTGGAAGAAATTCTTATGTCACCCGATCTATATATACATTTTATCACAGTAATATTCTGGACACAAAATTCAAAGGTCAAACTTTTATTTGTACCAAAGCCTAAATGGAAAGTGAACATGGATTACTAAAATCATCAATTTCCAATTTGCCTAATGCTTTCAAATATCAATCCTATTGATGACTACATATTCGTTTCTTCCTAAGATTATATATTCAAACTCAACCCTGTTGAAAATGTCTAATCCTATCACTGACTTTATACTTTGCCTGATTTTGTAATGTCTGTATTGATATCTGCTTTCCAACATATTTTCTCCAATTCATCATTGTGACTGACTCTTCACTTGTGTTGACATTTACATTCACTCTGTAACCGAAACCCTATTGCTAAATAACTTTTGTTCCAAATTTTATACTAACTCTTCTTCCTAAACCTACTGACTATCTTCCTAATTTTACCGACTATCACTTTTGAATGGATGTTCTCATCTACATTCAATCATCCAAGTAAATGTAGGGCGAGTGTCAGAGGATGAGACCACCAAGAGACTATCTCATGCAACAGAAAGGGTTTATTTGGGGTCCAGCATGCTGGGGCTCAGAGCTCACTTGAATAGAGCAGAGAGCCCTGAGAACATCTTAAGCAGAGCTTATATAATTTTCTTGGAGAGGGCAGGGAGGGAAGTTTATTGATGGGTCAGGGCGAGTAAGCGGTTTGTGTGTAAACGCGTGAGGGAGTACATTCTGCAGTTTGGCAGTTGGGGATAGCACATTCTGGGAACAAGATTAGGAAACATTTCTCAACATTTCAACAGTGTTTTGTTAAGCGTACAGAAAAACAGGAAGTGACAAGTACATATTTTATTAACATTTCATTCCCCACTTCTTCTTCTGGCTACTTTTAATCATAAAAGTGATTGTTGGGGGGTGTCACATTTTATGTATGCTAGTGGGGTATTAACATAACTTTAACTTGTCCAATTTGAGCTTGGAGAAAAGAAATTACATGGTTGAGAAACAGGGTTTTATAGTAAGCAATAAAATGAGGATTATTATTGGACCGGCCAGGGTTGATTAAAATGTAGTTAACCAGGGGGACTGTGTAAATCAAGACTCAAACCACCAATTTTGGGTCTCTATCTCTCTTTGATGCTCTCCAAGGCATCTTTTTAATTTACTCATAGAGTTTGTTACAACTCCAGTATGGTCGACATAAAAAAAAAAAAAAAAAAAAACAAAAACATTCTTTCCTCAATGCAGCACAAAGGCTCCCTTCTCTCATGAAATGGAGGTCCAACCCTCGACTTTTCTGTAAAACAACTTCTGCCGCAGTCTTTGGCTGGGCACAAATCACGAGTCTCCACACAGCTTGTAGATTCAAACAGCAATTCTTTATTCCCGAACTCACACCGGCCGTCTACAAACACGCTCTGGGGGAATCCACGTTCTCTGCCCAAATCCACTCTCTCCCAAATCCACTCTGCATGGGCTTCTGTCTCCCAAAATATACTGTCTGACCCTAAGCACTCAAGAGGAACTCAGCAGCAGGATACGCCCTATTCTAAAGGGGGAACACCCTAATCTCCTATTATGCTAAACTGCCCTATTCTAAAGGGGGAACACCCTAATGTCCTATTATGCTAAACCGCCCTATTCTAAAGGGGGAACACCCTAAACACGGATCCTGCCCTGGTCCTTGAGCAAGGTCACCTTTCAGAAGTCCTTCCACTAGACAGCATGGGAGTAAGCTGGCAAGGAATTTGTCATACCTACTTGGCTGATGGCTCCCAGCAAACTTCAAAGAGAGAGGTAAAAGATTCCTGCAAAGCTGTGATGGAATTTTCTAATATCTTTAAGTTTTGATCTATTGCTGCTTCTAATTGGGTCATTTGTTGTGTCCCATGGACCAGGGCAGTGGTTCCTGTGCGAACCTGGGCAGCAACTCCTATTCATAATAGAATGGCTAAGGTGAGAGATATATGTTCCCACATGAACCCGGTTGTATGCCCCTCTATTTGATCTTCAAATGAACCTGCGTCATAATAGAGCACTCTGGGAAACATCTGCACCATTACACAATTAATCACTTCTGTTGACCATTTCATAAAAACATAAACAACGTTTAAGTATATAGAATTATATTGTTGTAGGGATGGAAAAGGCAAGGCACCTAAGATAGCACCAAAGACAAGGAAACAGTCATATTTGGTTGCAACCAGATTCAGAGGGCATTGCTTCTGTTGTAATCAATTAATCCCCTGAAACCCAAGTTTAGGTAGTTTCAGAATTTTGTACCCAACATGTAAGGGAAGGGGCTCTGAAGTTCACAGTCTGCAGAAGTTCACAAACAGCAGTTTTTGTTTCTGATTTTTCCTCAGTTCTGGGCAAGTTAAATTTTCAAGGACACCTGGGTGCGGGAGAGCTTTTTTTTCCCCTTTTTTCCCTCTGCCAGCTGTTTCCACGGAGCCCAGTTTGCAACTTATCCATCTTACAAATATAGCCATCTCTATGAAGCCCCAGCTCAAGGCCAGAGGCCTTGATCACATATGTTGTGAAAAACTAGTAAGGGTGTGTCTAGCTCAGGAGTGCTGATTTTTTTCAGCCAGTTGCCAGGTAGACCAGGGCAACACAAAAAGAGGAAGTTTATCTACACTGAACTCTTTTATAGGGACTCTTTTGCTGAAAGTCCTAAAGTTAGCCATGGTGAAAACTTCTGGATAAGGTCAGTTAAGACTTTCCTGTGGGCCTGGTACAGAGGGGGAAGACGGGAAATGCAGGGCTGAGCGCAGCTCTTTGGATCTGAGAATGAGGAAGGAGAGATGTAAAAGAATAATGGAAAAGGGTTTTGAGATCTTCCTAGCACCAAAAACATGAGTAGTAGAACGGGTAGAACAGAGAGGGACATGGGAGTGAGTATCCCAAAAAGCCTGTAAGGGACTTTAAATTCTTAGTAACCTGTTTTCAGTGATGACAAAGCAACTTTAAAGGCCATTTTCATTACATCTTGGATAGGGGTCTGAGGGCTCTTCTCAGCTGGTTTGAGCTTTGGGTTAGCTGGTAAGAGGACCTGGTGGGACCTAGTGTGGGCACTGACAGGAGAAGAGAGGAGTGAGTGAGTGGAGGGTTACCTCAGTACCTGCTACCTCAGCAAGGGGGCAATGGTCTGAGAAACGGTGGAGGTTTGGGTTTTTAATATAGTAATTGGAGGGGAGAAATCAAGTTGATGATGTGGGAGTGACAACAGAGAGTCTAGAGCAGAAGGCTGAGGGTGAGCATGTATTGGAGAAGCATAGTTCACGATGTGAGCAAAGGAGAGAAAAGGCCTCCACATAGAGGAATCTCCTTTCACCCTTTTGAGCACTTGCAGAAGTTAAAAAGGTCACACAGAATTTGAAGATCTAGAGACCCCTCAGGGGGCCATCAGTTTTGGTTGTCTAATTGGTAATATGGCCAATGCTGTGTACAGAATTTGATGAGGAGTTTGGGTTCCATGTGGCAGTCCCTGTATGCTCACATCCCCATGACTTACAGAAGATGTTGGCGTTTCCAGCACACAGCCTTGACTGTTTGTGGCTTTGATAGTACACTGGGCAAACATAGTAATCTAGGCTAGCCAACCAGCATCTGGCTCGCGTGTCCCTACATCAATAATGTTTGTTTCCATTATCTATGGTATGGAAGGAATTTAATGGAATTTTAGTGGGATCCTCTTCATTAGGGATATCCCAATAGGGAAGACCTATACGCAGCTGACAAATGTCTGGCTGGAGAGATGGCCACCAGGTCCCTAAGCGGGCTGTATGCAAGATAGACCATACTTCCTTTCCAGTAGGATTTGTGATCAGACATCGCTGCTGAACAGGCTTATGAGGGTTAGGACTACTGGTGGTCAAGGGGAGAGTCTATAGCCTTATCCACACAGCGAATCCACAATTTGAAAGGGTTTCCAGTCTTTTCCAGTTTCCAGCCAGAGTCTGGACAGGGCACAGGCTTGAGATGAGAGGTAGGGATCCAGGAAGTGATTTTTGACTACCTTTACCCTGTAGGTGTTATAAGTAGCACCTGGTATGGTCCTTTTCAGGGGAGTTCCAGGGATGACACCAGATGTCGTCTTACATAGATGAAGTCTCTATTTGATATCGCTGTAGAGTCCCTCATCCCCAGGTTGGTAGGCAGTGGCCATCTGTTTTCACAGGTGTCTCTGAGTTTTTTCAAGAGCTTTAAGTCTGTTAAGCAAGGGGGTGTGGAAGGAATCGTTAGGTCTTAGAGTTGGGGTAGGACCCTTACTGGAGGAGGGACACCATAGAGAATTTCACAGGGTGTGAGGTTACACAAAGAAATAGATTGAGTATTTCTTGCATGAAACAGTACATAAAGCAGGAGCATAGTGCAATCTTTTATGCCGGTCTCTAAGCTTAATTTCGTTATGGTCTCTTTAATGGTTCTATTCATTCTTTCTACCTGTCCTGAACTCGGGGGTCTGTAAACACAATGTAATTTCCAATTAATCCCCAGGGTCCTTGCTAACCTCTGAGTTACCTGGGCCACGAACGCCGGTCCATTATCAGACCCTATTACTTTAGGCAGGCCATACCTTGGAAAAATATCTTCCAGAATCTTCTTGACCACCATTTGCACTGTTTCATTTTTTTTCTTTTCTTTTTTTTTGGGGGGAAAGCTTCAATCCATCCTGAAAATGTATCTACAAAGACTAGGAGATATTTAAGTCCATTCCTTGCTGGCTTAATTTCAGTAAAGTCCACTTCCCAGAATTGTCCTGGTCTGGTTCCTCGTAGGTGCTTTCCTGCAGGAAGCTTGGAAGGGTAAGAATTAACCAATTGATGGACCCAACAGGCTTTTGTTATCCATTCAGTTGTTTCCTTTCACTGTGAGTCGGTTAGTGGAAAACTGTTTTTGATCCTTCAAAAATGAATGCAGTTTCTTTGAACCAAGGTGAGTGATTTGATGTACATTTTCTACTGACATAGTTAGAGCCGTGATTATAGGAGTTTTTACTGAAGGATTTAGAAATTCCACTTGGGGGCCTTCAGGGTTAAAAGTTATTTTGGCCCAGAGCTTTGTGAGCAGATCTCTGCCAATCAATGGGGCCATGCATTCTGGGATTACTAGGAAGGAGTGATGGATTTTTCCTTTCCCCTGGTCCATGGTCCTCTTAGTTGTCCAAGCCTGATATTTACTGCCATTAGCCCCTTGAATTAGAGACCTTTTATTTGATAGAGGTTCCAATGGGGCCTTAAAGGCAGAATATATTGCCCCTGTATCCACTTCAATGTATACTGGGGTCCCCTCCACTTCAAAAGTTAACCTGAGCTCAAGGAGAGGATCTGAGCCCCGACTTTCTTAGTAATCCTACAGAGTCAGAATGTCCAGCTGGCCTGGCTGTCTCTATCTAGGGCACTCTTTAGCCCAGTGTCCTTTTTTTTTAGAGTAGGCACATTGAATTGAGGCCAGGGGTGGCCTCTAGTGTGGTCCCCGGTGTCCCTTCCTGTCTCCATGTTTCTTAATTTCTGGTCTATTTGTTGTTGTGACCAGGACCTTAGTCAATGCCTTAGTCTGTCTTTTGTTTCTTTTATCCTCCCTTTGCTCCATACTCTTCCTCAGTTTCTCTCTTAGTATACCTTCTTGGCTTCTCTGACTAAACCTCTCAAAGTCATATCTTGTAATCCATCTAAGCATTGTAACTGTCTTTTAATATCCAGAACAGCTTGCCCAATAAAGGCCACCATGACAGATGCCTTTTGATTCTCTGCCTGAGGATCGAAAGGAGTAAATCTCTTATATGCCTCCATAATTCCCTGTAGGAACATGGAGGGACATTCATCAGTCCCGTGAATAATCTCTCTTACCTTGGCCAAAATAGTTGATCGCCTAGCGGCCACTAAGATACCCACTATTAGAGCCCGGCAATAAGAGGAAGGATGCTCATTACCTTCACAGGTTTTGGGGTCCCAGTTGGGTCTGTGCAAGGGAAAGGCGGCTTTGCATATGTTGGGAAGTTTTGTCGGTCACCCATCTGGTCCGAGAATATTTTTTTCTAGAATCCAGGAAGATTCTCTTTTGTTCCTCTGTCATGAAGAGAGTCCCTAGGAGTTGTTGGCAGTCATCCCAAGTAGGCTGGTGTGAAAACATCAATGATTCAACCACACCTGAGACCCAGGTGGGGTCCTCAGTAAAAGGGGGATTGTTATTTTTCCAGTTATTTAGGTCTGAAGAGGAGAAAGGTAAAAACTGGTAGGCTTGCACTTTTCCCCCACGGTTGTCATCAATCATTGTTCCTTAGAAATGGAGAGGGAGCATCACGGGAGTTCCAGGGATTTCAATCATTCAACGCCGGCAAATTCCTTTAGCCGGGCCAGCATCCTCCAGGGGAGGAGGGGGTGTGTTTGCTGCAGGGGAGTTATTTGGAGTGCGCTGGGCTCGCTTAGCTTCCTCCAATGGCGGACAGGCTGAGTCAGCAGCAGGGGAATTACTTAGAGGGTGTTGGGGGTTGGGGGACGAGGGCAGGGAATAAGTAGTAGGACGAGAGTCCAGTAGAGTCAAATCTTGTGACTCAGGGAGAACAGAGGTTGAAGGAGGAGGAGAAGCAGAAGGTTTGAGAGAGCATGTGGGAAGGAGTAGGAGTGAGGGCAGGGGCAAGGAAAAGCTTCACACATGGAGGAGGAGAATTGCAGATGTCCTGAAAAGTTAAGATATATGTCTCTTGATCCTGATGTCTATGTGGCGCTGGCTGAAAGTCAATATCTCTGACTTTTTAAATTAGTGGGAAGTAGAAAGATTCTTCTAGGGGCTATCTGAATCCAAAGGTGGGCCATTCTGAGGCACAGAGAGTCTGCCAGGTCCAGCGTTTTACTGAAAAAGAAAGATTCTGAGCCCTTAAGCGGACTTTGGTGCAATGATCAAGGGTCAGGGAAAGAGGCATTGAAGTGCTCTATCCCATTATGAAAGATAAACAATCAGTAAAAGCAACGACACACGACACAGACAAGACAAAACAATAAAGACAGGCAATGGACGTCCAACACTGAGACCAGGACTGAGTAGCCGGCAAAACCTGATGGGCTGGATATGCCGAATCTGAAACAAAATATCACTGAGTTGAGGAGACTATTGTTCCTCGATTTCCCGAGTTCTCTGGGGAGTCCCCCAGTGACGTGGCCTGTGGCTCTATGACATGTCTGTCAGCCATCGTCGGAGAGAGCTCACACTCTTCATCAACAGCCATTTTGCCAAGCCCTAACCTGAAACCTGAAACCAGAAAGAGGCGCCTTACATACCCCGAGAGGAGCCCGTTGGGGTCTCTCATCTGCCGCTGCTGGATCTCAGTGGAACCTCCATATGTAAAGGTCGGGCGAGCGTCCGGGGAAGAAACCACCAAGAGACTGTCTCATGCAAAAGCAAAGGGTTTATTATGGGTCCAGCATGCTGGGGCTCAGAGTTCACTTGAATAGAGCAGAGAGCCCTGAGAACAGCTTAAGCAGAGCTTATATACTTTCCTTTGAGAGGGCAGGGCAGGATGTTTATTGATGGGTCCGGGCGAGTGAGCTGTTTGTGGGCAACTGGGTGAGGAAGTACTTTCTGCAGTTTGGCAGTTGAGGACAGAACATTCTGGGAACAAGATTAGCAAACAGTTCTCAAATTTCAACAGTGTTTTATTAAGCATACAGAAAACAGGAAGTGATAAGTACCTATTATATTAACCTTTCGCTACCGAGTACACTTTGCCAGATTTCCTAATGTCTCTATTGATATCTGCTTTCCTACATATTTTCCCCAGTTCATCATTGTGACTGACTCTTCACATGTGGTGACATTTACATTCACTCTATACCCGAAACCCTATAGCTAAAGAACTTTTGGTCCAAATCCTATGCTCACTCTCCTTTCTAAACCTACCGACTATCTTCCTAATCCTACTGATTATCCCTTTTTGACTGGAAGTTCTCTTTGACAATCAATCATCCAAAATACATGGAACTTTGCCATTGTATATTGATGTATCTGAGACATCTGTGCAGAAAATAAATCAAAGCTCAGTATCACAATCAAGGTCCCAATGCTCTTCTGGGCTTCAAATCTTAAATAGATTTCTGTTTTCATACTTATGTTTCACCTATATATTGTTGTAAATATCGCAGGTTTCCAATACCATTATTCATCCAGCAGAATGATTCCTAATGCAAATTGAACCTGTTATTAACCCTAACCATACACTGTTCCCTCAATATAACTTTACAGAAGAGCAGGGACAGAGTAGGTCTTACAATATAGGAATGTAGGGGAACTTCCTATTGCTAAGAAACTCAAAGGTACATGTAAAAATGATCCCTGGAGAAGTTGTAGGCAGCTATGAAGGAACTGAGTGAGCAAAAGTCATCTTCTCTTGCAAACAACCTGGTCAGGATGAAGGGATATGTCTGAATCAGCCTCTTTCTTCTTAATGTAGAGAAGAAGAACCAAACCAGGCTGTGTGGAGAGCTGTTCCCGGTTGCCTATGGTTAATATACCATTCAAACTCGTGAAACTGTAACAGGAAGCAGGGGCAGCCTTCATTTCAGGGGACCCTTGGAAGCAACTGTTAGGACAAAGTGGTTGCAAATGGTGTGAGCTCATTCAGTTCCTAAAGGAAGTGACCTCAGACCTCACCTCACATCCTTGGTGATAGAACTCTCTGAATTTGGGATCAAAGAATCCAGGCACCCAAATCCCATTCCAGTCCCAGTAGCAGTGGTCTCACTTCTTTGGATTTACCAAGGACAGAATCAGTCTTTGTTGGTACCTACTGATATGAGGATTGCCAAAAGCCAGGAAAGCTCTGAAGAGTGGCCTTTCCTGAGAAAGCAGGTAGTGGATCACCGCTGCCTCCTGACAACTTTACAGAGTTGGCCAAGGAAACCAGATTTGAAACAGGACAGGCAATTTCGGGGGAACATAGTTTGGCCCAATAGTCAGAGGACACTCCGGATAGTCAGAGACCTACTTGGGGGAAGAAGGTGCTTTGTGGGTGTGGGTGTGTGTTTGTGCTTTTGTCTCATGTTCTCAGAATAGGTAGGAATGGCGGTTTGTTTGGTTTGGAGTGAACTGTTTCTAATAAGTGATTTGATAAAGCAAGTGTTTCTATGTCTGTGTATCCCATTGTGTCCTTGGTTGTAGACATTAGAAAAGAGAATGCATGAATGGATGTGTCCTGTCTGGTAGAAAGCTTCCCAGCATTCATCCAGCCGAATATATGAATGCACTGCGGCTTCCCTTATCGATGGGCAACACCTGCTATTTTCCTAAGTTCTGGTTTTATTTTTAAATTCTGGCCACTCTCCAGAATAGGCTCATGGTTTTGTGTCCAAGAGAAGTACCACCTTCAAGCTCTGTGACATGGCCATGTACTGGATAGCTGAAGGGAATGGCGAGCAACTAAGAAAACTCAGATATCAGTGTGACCAGTAAAGTCTCAGTGGAAAAACCGTGCTTTGGGCCTTTTGCTTACCTTTTGTTCTATTCCCCTGTATGTCAGGAATTTCTTTGCCTCAGGCCACACCTTCGTGAAGCCGGAACAAAACACTTTTCAAATGGAAATGAATGGGCCTCACCTGTGGCTCTTTGCCTAATTGCTTTAGAAAGGGTTGTGTCTGAATCAGCCTCTTGGCCCTGTGTGAGGCTGTGGCTTAGATTCTTAGCACCTGATTGATATAAAGAAAGATCCCATGTGTGAATCCAAAACCAAAATGCCCAAAAGAGGAGTCATTGAGGATAAAGTCTCTTGCCTTCCACTGTAAGGTTCCTGAACTCCATCAAGTGAGAATAGGGATCATTTGGGTCAAATGATTTCTTCAAAGCCCTGCACATGCTAGCCCAGTGGTGTTTGTGTTTTCTTATGACTCCAATTCACATAAAGATTCTAAACCCCACTGTCAGTAGGCCTCAAATTGGAGAAGCAGAGCAGTATTACAGCAGGCCTATTTGATCACTCCTGGGTTTCAGGAAGGGTGTTCAGGCCACCCTGACATTAGGAAAATAAGGGGCAAGGAAGCCTATTTTGGACACTGTCTTGGGCTGTGTCCTTCATGGAAACTTCCAGCCAGAGGTTAAGATGAGTGTCTATATGCAATAAGATGAGGGTCATGTGGGAATGTTTTGGTTTAATTTTGGTCATTTGTGTTGGGGTTGGAAGAGATGAGTAGGTCAACCAGGACTTGAAATCTGGTGTGATTCCCCTTAGAGACTGAGTTATGGAACTGAACTCAGAGAAGTATTGGCATGAATTGTTTTGAGTTTTTAGGAGGCCACACATGAGACTCGCTCTTGGAAACTGAGACCTAGGCCCAGGCTGGCTTTCCACAGAGCACTGGGAATCTCACCCAGGATATCACAAGATTTTATTCTGAAAGACTTGGCAGCCATAGTGAAAACACACATAGACCTCACACTGTAGACCTCAATGGGCCTGGCTTCATGTGACCTTTTGGCGACTCTTTGGGAAGACTTGCCTTTGAGTGTCCTCCAGAGATTTCATTGAAATGAGCTTCCTCACAATTTAATGGTTCCTAAATGAATTGAAACCCACAGTGCCTCCAACTTCCACCTTAAAAAATGGCTAGATAAATACCATAAAATTTTTGAAATTCCTATGACCAGGTGGCACTGGAGAACCTTTGTATGCCCTATTGCTGATCATGAGTGCCTTTATTGACTGAGTTTCATTAAAATGGTGTAGAACAGAGATGCCAGTAAGTTGGATACTCCTCAATTGTAGGCGCAAGCTTTGGTGTGCAGGTTTGTGATAAAACATCCGTGATGGGGCCATGTGGATCTGCCATTGCTTCCAAATGGCATGTGACTGACGTGGTGCAGCCAGGAAACCCTTATATGTAAAGGCATATTGGTATATGGAGAATTTTTAGGGCAATGTTCATAATCAAGTTGCTATGGACAAGGGGACAATCTATGTGGGCTAGAAGCCTGGTTGGTGCATTCTCCTGCAGTCCATGACCCACTACACATGACAGAACTCCCTTCAGCACTGTGTCCCAGTTCAACTCCTTGTATTTCGTGTAGAAAATACCAATCTCCCAGTGTAGCAGCAAGAAACACCATGAAAAGTGGAGAATGACCAAATGCCTTCACAGTCCACACGGGGAGACTCTTAGACCCCAGTGGTCACAGTTTACTTACAAAGAGAGAATTCAGTACTGTAGCCTAGTGTTCATTGGAAAATAAGAAACCACGTCCTCCAGGTCACATAGATGTAGACCCAGCTCTGATGGTCTCACTAGAAAGAAAGCTAAAGCTCCTGACAACAACATATATTTTGAGTTCCCAACATCAGAGGCAGTTTCTCAAGAAGACTTTAGGCCAGAAGAGCTACAAGTATGTGGAGTGTTTACCTTGTCCCTTACATTTGGAAACTCCTCTACCACATCCAAGGTTGTGAACTCCTTTGAATTTTCCATTCTAGATATATATTCACAGATTTTCCAACTCTTCTCCTCTAATTGCGTCTTATTTGGGGTGAAGGTAATGTGAAGCCATTGTTCTGGATGAGAGTGGGAAATTTATTGTGTAGCCCATATTTGCATGCACATTGGATTCATTTTCCTTTTTTCCATTCAAAATACTGAATCCCTGACACTAACCCATACCCTACTAGACTCTGACTACTAATCCTACTATGATGGAGAATAATAACACAAACAGAATAGAAATACAAGCCGTTCAGAGGAAGCATGGTGTATAGTTGGACTTGCCTTTTGCATGATAAAGGGTAGGTGTTATATATCTAGTCCATTTTTCATTGAAATAGTTCTCTATGTGTTTTTTTCCTTTAATTTTTATTGTTGGTTGTTCAAAACTTTACCTATTGCTTGACATATCATATTTCACACTTTGATTCAAGTGGGTT